>NC_090375.1:7384803-7641300 GCF_036365525.1 Heterodontus francisci | reverse complement strand
TGGTGAGGATATTAAGGAAATTGATGTTGATTTTTATGGGTGAGGATATTAAGGAGATTGATGTTGATTTTATGGGTGAGGATATTAAGGAGATTGATGTTGATTTTTATGGGTGTGGATATTAAGGAGATTGATGTTGATTTTTATGGGTGAGGATATTAAGAGATTGATGTTGATTTTATGGGGTGAGGATATTAAGGAAATTGATGTTGATTTTTATGGGTGAGGATATTAAGGAGATTGATGTTGATTTTTATGGGTGAGGATATTAAGGAGATTGATGTTGATTTTTATGGGTGAGGATATTAAGGAGATTGATGTTGATTTTTATGGGTGAGGATATTAAGGAGATTGATGTTGATTTTTATGGGTGAGGATATTAAGGAGATTGATGTTGATTTTTATGGGTGAGGATATTAAGGAGAATTGATGTTGATTTTATGGGTGAGGATATTAAGGAGATTGATGTTGATTTTTATGGGTGAGGATATTAAGGAGATTGATGTTGATTTTTATGGGTGAGGATATTAAGGAGATTGATGTTGATTTTTATGGGTGAGGATATTAAGGAGATTGATGTTGATTTTTATGGGTGAGGATATTAAGGAGATTGATGTTGATTTTTATGGGTGAGGATATTAAGGAGATTGATGTTGATTTTTAGGGGTGAGGATATTAAGGAGATTGATGTTGATTTTATGGGTGAGGATATTAAGGAGATTGATGTTGATTTTATGGGGTGAGGATATTAAGGAGATTGATGTTGATTTTTATGGGTGAGGATATTAAGGAGATTGATGTTGATTTTTATGGTGAGGATATTAAGGAGATTGATGTTGATTTTTATGGGTGAGGATATTAAGGAGATTGATGTTGATTTTTATGGGTGAGGATATTAAGGAGATTGATGTTGATTTTTGGGGTGAGGATATTAAGGAGATTGATGTTGATTTTTATGGGTGAGGATATTAAGGAGATTGATGTTGATTTTTATGGGTGAGGATATTAAGGAGATTGATGTTGATTTTTGGGGGTGAGGATATTAAGGAGATTGATGTTGATTTTTATGGGTGAGGATATTAAGGAAATTGATGTTGATTTTTGGGTGAGGATATTAAGGAGATTGATGTTGATTTTTGGGTGAGGATATTAAGGAGATTGATGTTGATTTTTATGGGTGAGGATATTAAGGAGATTGATGTTGATTTTTATGGGTGAGGATATTAAGGAGATTGATGTTGATTTTTATGGGTGAGGATATTAAGGAATTGATGTTGATTTTTATGGGTGAGGATATTAAGGAGATTGATGTTGATTTTTATGGGTGAGGATATTAAGGAGATTGATGTTGATTTTTATGGGTGAGGATATTAAGGAGATTGATGTTGATTTTTATGGGTGAGGATATTAAGGAGATTGATGTTGATTTTTATGGGTGAGGATATTAAGGAAATTGATGTTGATTTTTATGGGTGAGGATATTAAGGAGATTGATGTTGATTTTTATGGGTGAGGATATTAAGGAGATTGATGTTGATTTTTATGGGTGAGGATATTAAGGAGATTGATGTTGATTTTTATGGGTGAGGATATTAAGGAGATTGATGTTGATTTTTATGGGTGAGGATATTAAGGAATTGATGTTGATTTTATGGGTGAGGATATTAAGGAGATTGATGTTGATTTTTATGGGTGAGGATATTAAGGAAATTGATGTTGATTTTTATGGGTGAGGATATTAAGGAGATTGATGTTGATTTTTATGGGTGAGGATATTAAGGAGATTGATGTTGATTTTTATGGGTGAGGATATTAAGGAGATTGATGTTGATTTTATGGGTGAGGATATTAAGGAGATTGATGTTGATTTTTATGGGTGAGGATATTAAGGAATTGATGTTGATTTTTATGGGTGAGGATATTAAGGAGATTGATGTTGATTTTTATGGGTGAGGATATTAAGGAGATTGATGTTGATTTTTGGGGTGAGGATATTAAGGAGATTGATGTTGATTTTTATGGGTGAGGATATTAAGGAGATTGATGTTGATTTTTATGGGTGAGGATATTAAGGAGATTGATGTTGATTTTTGGGGTGAGGATATTAAGGAATTGATGTTGATTTTTATGGGTGAGGATATTAAGGAGATTGATGTTGATTTTTATGGGTGAGGATATTAAGGAGATTGATGTTGATTTTTATGGGTGAGGATATTAAGGAATTGATGTTGATTTTTTGGGGTGAGGATATTAAGGAAATTGATGTTGATTTTTGGGGGTGAGGATATTAAGGAGATTGATGTTGATTTTTGGGGGTGAGGATATTAAGGAATTGATGTTGATTTTTGGGGGTGAGGATATTAAGGAAATTGATGTTGATTTTATGGTGAGGATATTAAGGAGATTGATGTTGATTTTTATGGGTGAGGATATTAAGGAGATTGATGTTGATTTTTATGGGTGAGGATATTAAGGAGATTGATGTTGATTTTTATGGGTGAGGATATTAAGGAGATTGATGTTGATTTTTGGGGGTGAGGATATTAAGGAGATTGATGTTGATTTTTATGGGTGAGGATATTAAGGAGATTGATGTTGATTTTTATGGGTGAGGATATTAAGGAGATTGATGTTGATTTTTATGGGTGAGGATATTAAGGAAATTGATGTTGATTTTTGGGGGTGAGGATATTAAGGAATTGATGTTGATTTTTATGGGTGAGGATATTAAGGAGATTGATGTTGATTTTTATGGGTGAGGATATTAAGGAGATTGATGTTGATTTTTATGGGTGAGGATATTAAGGAGATTGATGTTGATTTTTATGGGTGAGGATATTAAGGAGATTGATGTTGATTTTTGGGGGTGAGGATATTAAGGAGATTGATGTTGATTTTTATGGGTGAGGATATTAAGGAGATTGATGTTGATTTTTATGGGTGAGGATATTAAGGAGATTGATGTTGATTTTTGGGGGTGAGGATATTAAGGAAATTGATGTTGATTTTTATGGGTGAGGATATTAAGGAGATTGATGTTGATTTTTATGGGTGAGGATATTAAGGAGATTGATGTTGATTTTTATGGGTGAGGATATTAAGGAAATTGATGTTGATTTTTGGGGGTGAGGATATTAGGAAATTGATGTTGATTTTTGGGGGTGAGGATATTAAGGAGATTGATGTTGATTTTTGGGGGTGAGGATATTAGGAAATTGATGTTGATTTTTGGGGGTGAGGATATTAAGGAATTGATGTTGATTTTTATGGGTGAGGATATTAAGGAGATTGATGTTGATTTTTATGGGTGAGGATATTAAGGAGATTGATGTTGATTTTTTGGGTGAGGATATTAAGGAGATTGATGTTGATTTTTATGGGTGAGGATATTAAGGAGATTGATGTTGATTTTTGGGGGTGAGGATATTAAGGAGATTGATGTTGATTTTTATGGGTGAGGATATTAAGGAGATTGATGTTGATTTTTATGGGTGAGGATATTAAGGAGATTGATGTTGATTTTATGGGTGAGGATATTAAGGAGATTGATGTTGATTTTTATGGGTGAGGATATTAAGGAGATTGATGTTGATTTTTATGGGTGAGGATATTAAGGAAATTGATGTTGATTTTTATGGGTGAGGATATTAAGGAGATTGATGTTGATTTTTATGGGTGAGGATATTAAGGAGATTGATGTTGATTTTTATGGGTGAGGATATTAAGGAGATTGATGTTGATTTTATGGGTGAGGATATTAAGGAGATTGATGTTGATTTTTATGGGTGAGGATATTAAGGAGATTGATGTTGATTTTTATGGGTGAGGATATTAAGGAGATTGATGTTGATTTTTGGGGGTGAGGATATTAAGGAGATTGATGTTGATTTTTGGGGGTGAGGATATTAAGGAGATTGATGTTGATTTTTGGGGGTGAGGATATTAAGGAGATTGATGTTGATTTTTGGGGGTGAGGATATTAAGGAAATTGATGTTGATTTTTATGAGTGAGGATATTAAGGAAATTGATGTTGATTTTTATGGGGTGAGGATATTAAGGAGATTGATGTTGATTTTTATGGGTGAGGATATTAAGGAGATTGATGTTGATTTTTATGGGTGAGGATATTAAGGAGATTGATGTTGATTTTTATGGGTGAGGATATTAAGGAGATTGATGTTGATTTTTATGGGTGAGGATATTAAGGAGATTGATGTTGATTTGTTTTTTGGGGTGAGGATATTAAGGAGATTGATGTTGATTTTTATGAGTGAGGATATTAAGGAATTGATGTTGATTTTTATGGGTGAGGATATTAAGGAGATTGATGTTGATTTTTGGGGGTGAGGATATTAAGGAGATTGATGTTGATTTTTATGGGTGAGGATATTAAGGAGATTGATGTTGATTTTTATGGGTGAGGATATTAAGGAGATTGATGTTGATTTTTATGGGTGAGGATATTAAGGAAATTGATGTTGATTTTTATGGGTGAGGATATTAAGGAGATTGATGTTGATTTTTATGGGTGAGGATATTAAGGAGATTGATGTTGATTTTTATGGTGAGGATATTAAGGAATTGATGTTGATTTTTATGGGTGAGGATATTAAGGAGATTGATGTTGATTTTTATGGGTGAGGATATTAAGGAAATTGATGTTGATTTTTATGGGTGAGGATATTAAGGAGATTGATGTTGATTTTTATGGGTGAGGATATTAAGGAAATTGATGTTGATTTTTATGGGTGAGGATATTAAGGAGATTGATGTTGATTTTTATGGGTGAGGATATTAAGGAGATTGATGTTGATTTTTATGGGTGAGGATATTAAGGAGATTGATGTTGATTTTTATGGGTGAGGATATTAAGGAAATTGATGTTGATTTTTATGGGTGAGGATATTAAGGAGATTGATGTTGTTTTTATGGGTGAGGATATTAAGGAGATTGATGTTGATTTTTATGGGTGAGGATATTAAGGAATTGATGTTGATTTTTATGGGTGAGGATATTAAGGAGATTGATGTTGATTTTTTGGGGTGAGGATATTAAGGAGATTGATGTTGATTTTTGGGGGTGAGGATATTAAGGAAATTGATGTTGATTTTTATGGGTGAGGATATTAAGGAGATTGATGTTGATTTTTATGGGTGAGGATATTAAGGAGATTGATGTTGATTTTTATGGGTGAGGATATTAAGGAGATTGATGTTGATTTTTATGGGTGAGGATATTAAGGAGATTGATGTTGATTTTTGGGGGTGAGGATATTAGGAGATTGATGTTGATTTTTATGGGTGAGGATATTAAGGAGATTGATGTTGATTTTTATGGGTGAGGATATTAAGGAGATTGATGTTGATTTTTATGGGTGAGGATATTAAGGAATTGATGTTGATTTTTGGGGGTGAGGATATTAAGGAAATTGATGTTGATTTTATGGGTGAGGATATTAAGGAGATTGATGTTGATTTTTATGGGTGAGGATATTAAGGAGATTGATGTTGATTTTTATGGGTGAGGATATTAAGGAGATTGATGTTGATTTTTATGGGTGAGGATATTAAGGAGATTGATGTTGATTTTTGGGGGTGAGGATATTAAGGAGATTGATGTTGATTTTTATGGTGAGGATATTAAGGAGATTGATGTTGATTTTTATGGGTGAGGATATTAAGGAGATTGATGTTGATTTTTGGGGGTGAGGATATTAAGGAAATTGATGTTGATTTTTATGGGTGAGGATATTAAGGAGATTGATGTTGATTTTTATGGGTGAGGATATTAAGGAGATTGATGTTGATTTTTTGGGTGAGGATATTAAGGAATTGATGTTGATTTTTGGGGGTGAGGATATTAAGGAATTGATGTTGATTTTTGGGGGTGAGGATATTAAGGAGATTGATGTTGATTTTTGGGGGTGAGGATATTAGGAATTGATGTTGATTTTTGGGGGTGAGGATATTAAGGAGATTGATGTTGATTTTTATGGGTGAGGATATTAAGGAGATTGATGTTGATTTTTATGGGTGAGGATATTAAGGAGATTGATGTTGATTTTTATGGGTGAGGATATTAGGAGATTGATGTTGATTTTTATGGGTGAGGATATTAAGGAGATTGATGTTGATTTTTGGGGGTGAGGATATTAAGGAGATTGATGTTGATTTTTATGGGTGAGGATATTAAGGAGATTGATGTTGATTTTTATGGGTGAGGATATTAAGGAGATTGATGTTGATTTTTATGGGTGAGGATATTAAGGAGATTGATGTTGATTTTTATGGGTGAGGATATTAAGGAGATTGATGTTGATTTTTATGGGTGAGGATATTAAGGAGATTGATGTTGATTTTTATGGGTGAGGATATTAAGGAGATTGATGTTGATTTTTATGGGTGAGGATATTAAGGAGATTGATGTTGATTTTTAGGGGTGAGGATATTAAGGAGATTGATGTTGATTTTATGGGTGAGGATATTAAGGAGATTGATGTTGATTTTTATGGGTGAGGATATTAAGGAGATTGATGTTGATTTTTATGGGTGAGGATATTAAGGAGATTGATGTTGATTTTTGGGGGTGAGGATATTAAGGAGATTGATGTTGATTTTTGGGGTGAGGATATTAAGGAGATTGATGTTGATTTTTGGGGTGAGGATATTAAGGAGATTGATGTTGATTTTTGGGGTGAGGATATTAAGGAATTGATGTTGATTTTTATGGGTGAGGATATTAAGGAATTGATGTTGATTTTTATGGGTGAGGATATTAAGGAGATTGATGTTGATTTTTATGGGTGAGGATATTAAGGAGATTGATGTTGATTTTTATGGGTGAGGATATTAAGGAGATTGATGTTGATTTTTATGGGTGAGGATATTAAGGAGATTGATGTTGATTTTTATGGGTGAGGATATTAAGGAGATTGATGTTGATTTTTGGGGTGAGGTATTAAGGAGATTGATGTTGATTTTTATGGGTGAGGATATTAAGGAATTGATGTTGATTTTATGGGTGAGGATATTAAGGAGATTGATGTTGATTTTTGGGGTGAGGATATTAAGGAGATTGATGTTGATTTTTATGGGTGAGGATATTAAGGAGATTGATGTTGATTTTTATGGGTGAGGATATTAAGGAGATTGATGTTGATTTTTATGGGTGAGGATATTAAGGAGATTGATGTTGATTTTTATGGGTGAGGATATTAAGGAGATTGATGTTGATTTTTATGGGTGAGGATATTAAGGAGATTGATGTTGATTTTTATGGGTGAGGATATTAAGGAGATTGATGTTGATTTTTATGGGTGAGGATATTAAGGAGATTGATGTTGATTTTATGGGTGAGGATATTAAGGAGATTGATGTTGATTTTTTGGGGTGAGGATATTAGGAGATTGATGTTGATTTTTATGGGTGAGGATATTAAGGAAATTGATGTTGATTTTTATGGGTGAGGATATTAAGGAGATTGATGTTGATTTTTATGGGTGAGGATATTAAGGAGATTGATGTTGATTTTTATGGGTGAGGATATTAAGGGAGTTGATGTTGATTTTTATGGGTGAGGATTTTAAGGAGATTGATGTTGATTTTTATGGGTGAGGATATTAAGGAATTGATGTTGATTTTTATGGGTGAGGATATTAAGGAGATTGATGTTGATTTTTATGGGTGAGGATATTAAGGAGATTGATGTTGATTTTTATGGGTGAGGATATTAAGGAGATTGATGTTGATTTTTATGGGTGAGGATATTAAGGAGATTGATGTTGATTTTTATGGGTGAGGATATTAAGGAGATTGATGTTGATTTTTATGGGTGAGGATATTAAGGAGATTGATGTTGATTTTTATGGGTGAGGATATTAAGGAGATTGATGTTGATTTTTGGGGTGAGGATATTAAGGAGATTGATGTGATTTTTATGGGTGAGGATATTAAGGAGATTGATGTTGATTTTTATGGGTGAGGATATTAAGGAGATTGATGTTGATTTTTGGGGTGAGGATATTAAGGAGATTGATGTTGATTTTTATGGGTGAGGATATTAAGGAGATTGATGTTGATTTTTATGGGTGAGGATATTAAGGAGATTGATGTTGATTTTTATGGGTGAGGATATTAAGGAGATTGATGTTGATTTTTGGGGTGAGGATATTAAGGAGATTGATGTTGATTTTTTGGGGTGAGGATATTAAGGAGATTGATGTTGATTTTTATGGGTGAGGATATTAAGGAATTGATGTTGATTTTTGGGGTGAGGATATTAAGGAGATTGATGTTGATTTTTATGGGTGAGGATATTAAGGAGATTGATGTTGATTTTTGTGGGTGAGGATATTAAGGAGATTGATGTTGATTTTTTGGGTGAGGATATTAAGGAGATTGATGTTGATTTTTTGGGTGAGGATATTAAGGAGATTGATGTTGATTTTTGGGGGTGAGGATATTAGGAATTGATGTTGATTTTTATGGGTGAGGATATTAAGGAGATTGATGTTGATTTTTATGGGTGAGGATATTAAGGAGATTGATGTTGATTTTTATGGGTGAGGATATTAAGGAGATTGATGTTGATTTTTGGGGGTGAGGATATTAGGGAATTGATGTTGATTTTTATGGGTGAGGATATTAAGGAGATTGATGTTGATTTTTTGGGTGTGGATATTAGGAGATTGATGTTGATTTTTATGGGTGAGGATATTAAGGAGATTGATGTTGATTTTTATGGGTGAGGATATTAGGATTGATGTTGATTTTTTGGGGTGAGGATTTAGGAGATTGATGTGATTTTTATGGGTGAGGATATTAAGGAGATTGATGTTGATTTTTATGGGTGAGGATATTAAGGAGATTGATGTTGTTTTTTGGGGGTGAGGATATTAAGGAAATTGATGTTGATTTTTATGGGTGAGGATATTAAGGAGATTGATGTTGATTTTTATGGGTGAGGATTTTAGGAGTGATGTTGATTTTTATGGGTGAGGATTTTAAGGAATTGATGTTGATTTTTGGGGTGAGGATATTAAGGAATTGATGTTGTTTTTGGGGTGAGGATATTAAGGTGATTGATGTTGATTTTTATGGGTGAGGATATTAAGGAGATTGATGTTGATTTTTGGGGGTGAGGATATTAAGGAGATTGATGTTGATTGTTTATGGGTGAGGATATTAAGGAGATTGATGTTGATTTTTATGGGTGAGGATATTAAGGAGATTGATGTTGATTTTTATGGGTGAGGATATTAAGGAGATTGATGTTGATTTTATGGGTGAGGATATTAAGGAGATTGATGTTGATTTTATGGGTGAGGATATTAAGGAGATTGATGTTGATTTTTGGGGTGAGGATATTAAGGAAATTGATGTTGATTTTTGGGGGTGAGGATATTAAGGAATTGATGTTGATTTTTATGGGTGAGGATATTAAGGAGATTGATGTTGATTTTTATGGGTGAGGATATTAAGGAGATTGATGTGATTTTTATGGGTGAGGATATTAAGGAGATTGATGTTGATTTTTATGGGTGAGGATATTAAGGAGATTGATGTTGATTTTTATGGGTGAGGATATTAAGGAGATTGATGTTGATTTTTATGGGTGAGGATATGAAGGAGATTGATGTTGATTTTTTGGGTGAGGATATTAAGGAATTGATGTTGATTTTTGGGGGTGAGGATATTAAGGAGATTGATGTTGATTTTTATGGGTGAGGATATTAGGAGATTGATGTTGATTTTTATGGGTGAGGATATTAAGGAGATTGATGTTGATTTTATGGGTGAGGATATTAAGGAATTGATGTTGATTTTTATGGGTGAGGATATTAAGGAGATTGATGTTGATTTTTGGGGTGAGGATATTAAGGAGATTGATGTTGATTTTTATGGGTGAGGATATTAAGGAGATTGATGTTGATTTTATGGGTGAGGATATTAAGGAGATTGATGTTGATTTTTATGGGTGAGGATATTAAGGAATTGATGTTGATTTTTTGGGGTGAGGATATTAAGGAGATTGATGTTGATTTTTATGGGTGAGGATATTAAGGAGATTGATGTTGATTTTTATGGGTGAGGATATTAGGAGATTGATGTTGATTTTTATGGGTGAGGATATTAAGGAGATTGATGTTGATTTTTATGGGTGAGGATATTAAGGAGATTGATGTTGATTTTTATGGGTGAGGATATTAAGGAGATTGATGTTGATTTTTATGGGTGAGGATATTAAGGAGATTGATGTTGATTTTTATGGGTGAGGATATTAAGGAGATTGATGTTGATTTTTATGGGTGAGGATATTAAGGAGATTGATGTTGATTTTTATGGGTGAGGATATTAAGGAAATTGATGTTGATTTTTATGGTGAGGATATTAAGGAAATTGATGTTGATTTTTATGGGTGAGGATATTAAGGAGATTGATGTTGATTTTTATGGGTGAGGATATTAAGGAGATTGATGTTGATTTTTATGGGTGAGGATATTAAGGAAATTGATGTTGATTTTTGGGGGTGAGGATATTAAGGAGATTGATGTTGATTTTTATGGGTGAGGATATTAAGGAGATTGATGTTGATTTTTATGGGTGAGGATATTAAGGAAATTGATGTTGATTTTTATGGGTGAGGATATTAAGGAGATTGATGTTGATTTTTATGGGTGAGGCTATTAAGGAGATTGATGTTGATTTTTATGGGTGAGGATATTAAGGAGATTGATGTTGATTTTTGGGGGTGAGGATATTAAGGAGATTGATGTTGATTTTTGGGGGTGAGGATATTAAGGAGATTGATGTTGATTTTTATGGGTGAGGATATTAAGGAAATTGATGTTGATTTTTATGGGTGAGGATATTAAGGAGATTGATGTTGATTTTTATGGGTGAGGATATTAAGGAGATTGATGTTGATTTTTGGGGGTGAGGATATTAAGGAGATTGATGTTGATTTTTATGGGTGAGGATATTAAGGAGATTGATGTTGATTTTTGGGGGTGAGGATATTAAGGAGATTGATGTTGATTTTTATGGGTGAGGATATTAAGGAAATTGATGTTGATTTTTATGGGTGAGGATATTAAGGAAATTGATGTTGATTTTTATGGGTGAGGATATTAAGGAGATTGATGTTGATTTTTATGGGTGAGGATATTAAGGAGATTGATGTTGATTTTTATGGGTGAGGATATTAAGGAAATTGATGTTGATTTTTGGGGGTGAGGATATTAAGGAGATTGATGTTGATTTTTATGGGTGAGGATATTAAGGAAATTGATGTTGATTTTTATGGGTGAGGATATTAAGGAAATTGATGTTGATTTTTATGGGTGAGGATATTAAGGAGATTGATGTTGATTTTTATGGGTGAGGCTATTAAGGAGATTGATGTTGATTTTTATGGGTGAGGATATTAAGGAGATTGATGTTGATTTTTGGGGGTGAGGATATTAAGGAGATTGATGTTGATTTTTGGGGGTGAGGATATTAAGGAGATTGATGTTGATTTTTATGGGTGAGGATATTAAGGAAATTGATGTTGATTTTTATGGGTGAGGATATTAAGGAGATTGATGTTGATTTTTATGGGTGAGGATATTAAGGAGATTGATGTTGATTTTTGGGGGTGAGGATATTAAGGAGATTGATGTTGATTTTTATGGGTGAGGATATTAAGGAGATTGATGTTGATTTTTGGGGGTGAGGATATTAAGGAGATTGATGTTGATTTTTATGGGTGAGGATATTAAGGAGATTGATGTTGATTTTTATGGGTGAGGATATTAAGGAGATTGATGTTGATTTTTATGGGTGAGGATATTAAGGAGATTGATGTTGATTTTTATGGGTGAGGATATTAAGGAGATTGATGTTGATTTTTATGGGTGAGGATATTAAGGAGATTGATGTTGATTTTTATGGGTGAGGATATTAAGGAATTGATGTTGATTTTTATGGGTGAGGATATTAAGGAGATTGATGTTGATTTTTATGGGTGAAGCTATTAAGGAGATTGATGTTGATTTTTATGGGTGAGGATATTAAGGAGATTGATGTTGATTTTTGGGGGTGAGGATATTAAGGAGATTGATGTTGATTTTTGGGGGTGAGGATATTAAGGAGATTGATGTTGATTTTTATGGGTGAGGATATTAAGGAGATTGATGTTGATTTTTATGGGTGAGGCTATTAAGGAGATTGATGTTGATTTTTATGGGTGAGGATATTAAGGAGATTGATGTTGATTTTTGGGGGTGAGGATATTAAGGAGATTGATGTTGATTTTTGGGGGTGAGGATATTAAGGAGATTGATGTTGATTTTTATGGGTGAGGATATTAAGGAGATTGATGTTGATTTTTATGGGTGAGGATATTAAGGAGATTGATGTTGATTTTTATGGGTGAGGATATTAAGGAGATTGATGTTGATTTTTATGGGTGAGGATATTAAGGAGATTGATGTTGATTTTTATGGGTGAGGATATTAAGGAGATTGATGTTGATTTTTATGGGTGAGGCTATTAAGGAGATTGATGTTGATTTTTATGGGTGAGGATATTAAGGAGATTGATGTTGATTTTTATGGGTGAGGATATTAAGGAGATTGATGTTGATTTTTATGGGTGAGGATATTAAGGAGATTGATGTTGATTTTTATGGGTGAGGCTATTAAGGAGATTGATGTTGATTTTTATGGGTGAGGATATTAAGGAGATTGATGTTGATTTTTGGGGGTGAGGATATTAAGGAGATTGATGTTGATTTTTGGGGGTGAGGATATTAAGGAGATTGATGTTGATTTTTATGGGTGAGGATATTAAGGAGATTGATGTTGATTTTTATGGGTGAGGATATTAAGGAGATTGATGTTGATTTTTATGGGTGAGGATATTAAGGAGATTGATGTTGATTTTTATGGGTGAGGATATTAAGGAAATTGATGTTGATTTTTATGGGTGAGGATATTAAGGAAATTGATGTTGATTTTTATGGGTGAGGATATTAAGGAGATTGATGTTGATTTTTATGGGTGAGGATATTAAGGAGATTGATGTTGATTTTTGGGGGTGAGGATATTAAGGAGATTGATGTTGATTTTTGGGGGTGAGGATATTAAGGAGATTGATGTTGATTTTTATGGGTGAGGATATTAAGGAGATTGATGTTGATTTTTATGGGTGAGGATATTAAGGAGATTGATGTTGATTTTTATGGGTGAGGATATTAAGGAGATTGATGTTGATTTTTGGGGTGAGGATATTAAGGAGATTGATGTTGATTTTTATGGGTGAGGATATTAAGGAGATTGATGTTGATTTTTATGGGTGAGGATATTAAGGAGATTGATGTTGATTTTTATGGGTGAGGATATTAAGGAGATTGATGTTGATTTTTGGGGGTGAGGATATTAAGGAGATTGATGTTGATTTTTATGGGTGAGGATATTAAGGAGATTGATGTTGATTTTTATGGGTGAGGATATTAAGGAGATTGATGTTGATTTTTATGGGTGAGGATATTAAGGAGATTGATGTTGATTTTTATGGGTGAGGATATTAAGGAGATTGATGTTGATTTTTATGGGTGAGGATATTAAGGAGATTGATGTTGATTTTTATGGGTGAGGATATTAAGGAGATTGATGTTGATTTTTGGGGTGAGGATATTAAGGAGATTGATGTTGATTTTTATGGGTGAGGATATTGAGGAGATTGATGTTGATTTTTATGGGTGAGGATATTAAGGAGATTGATGTTGATTTTTATGGGTGAGGATATTAAGGAGATTGATGTTGATTTTTATGGGTGAGGATATTAAGGAGATTGATGTTGATTTTTATGGGTGAGGATATTAAGGAGATTGATGTTGATTTTTATGGGTGAGGATATTAAGGAGATTGATGTTGATTTTTATGGGTGAGGATATTAAGGAGATTGATGTTGATTTTTATGGGTGAGGATATTAAGGAGATTGATGTTGATTTTTATGGGTGAGGATATTAAGGAGATTGATGTTGATTTTTATGGGTGAGGATATTAAGGAGATTGATGTTGATTTTTATGGGTGAGGATATTAAGGAGATTGATGTTGATTTTTATGGGTGAGGATATTAAGGAGATTGATGTTGATTTTTATGGGTGAGGATATTAAGGAGATTGATGTTGATTTTTATGGGTGAGGATATTAAGGAGATTGATGTTGATTTTTATGGGTGAGGATATTAAGGAGATTGATGTTGATTTTTGGGGGTGAGGATATTAAGGAGATTGATGTTGATTTTTATGGGTGAGGATATTAAGGAGATTGATGTTGATTTTTGGGGGTGAGGATATTAAGGAGATTGATGTTGATTTTTATGGGTGAGGATATTAAGGAGATTGATGTTGATTTTTGGGGGTGAGGATATTAAGGAAATTGATGTTGATTTTTGGGGGTGAGGATATTAAGGAAATTGATGTTGATTTTTATGGGTGAGGATATTAAGGAGATTGATGTTGATTTTTGGGGGTGAGGATATTAAGGAGATTGATGTTGATTTTTGGGGGTGAGGATATTAAGGAGATTGATGTTGATTTTTGGGGGTGAGGATATTAAGGAGATTGATGTTGATTTTTGGGGGTGAGGATATTAAGGAGATTGATGTTGATTTTTGGGGGTGTGGATATTAAGGAGATTGATGTTGATTTTTGGGGGTGAGGATATTAAGGAGATTGATGTTGATTTCTGGGAGTGAGGATATTAAGGAGATTGATGTTGATTTCTGGGAGTGAGGGTATTAAGGAGATTGATGTTGATTTCTGGGAGTGAGGATATTAAGGAGATTGATGTTGATTTCTGGGAGTGAGGGTATTAAGGAGATTGATGTTGATTTCTGGGAGTGAGGATATTAAGGAGATTGATGTTGATTTCTGGGAGTGAGGGTATTAAGGAGATTGATGTTGATTTCTGGGAGTGAGGGTATTAAGGAGATTGATGTAGATTTTTGGGGGTGAGGATATTAAGGAGATTGATGTAGATTTTTTTCGGTAAGGGTATTAAGGAGATTGATGTAGATTATTATGGGTGAGGATATTAAGGATTATGGAACCAGCCCGTTGATGCAGTTAAGATGCAGATCTGCCATGATCTAATTGAATGGTAGAGCAGGTTTGAGGGGCTGAATGGCCTCCTCATGCTCCTCGAGTCGTTGGCAGAAGGTTGGTCAGTTCTGGTTGAAGAGAGGCCAGGAAGGAATTTGTGTATTATTATGTCCTGGGAGAGGAGTGGTTAGTGGTATGTTCTTGACATTTAGGAATTAAATATAAAAATGGTTGGTTTGTTTTGACAGATAATGACAGATGTGGTTGGGAACCCAGAGGCCGAACGAAGGGCTGATTTTTACCAGCAACCGTGGTCCCAGGAAGCAGTCAGCAGATACTTCTACTGTAAGGTGACTATCACGGAGCTGGCCAAAGCCCCATTGCACAGTGTTCCTAATTTCCTGTCTCCACACAAACTCCTGTCCCATCAACAACTGAAGTGGGTCACAAGGGTCAGGCGGTGTTGAAATGCGGTTGGGGGTGGAGATCGCTGCCTGGGGGGGGCCTTGGATTTCACCCAAAGGAGGGAGCCCCAATCTTGCAAGGATGCGGTGTCCCCCCGCAGCGGTAGACCCCTCAGCCTTCAATTAAATTGAGGCAGAGGTGGGAATAAGCCCTTAAATGACCATTAATTGGCCACTTAAGGGCCTCAATTTTATGCCCCCCCCCCCCGCCTCCATTCCCCTCCTGAGGGTACCCATAAAATTCTGCCCTATGTGATTCCCATCACACGTCAACAAGGTTGACTCTTAACTGTCCTGTGAAGTTGCCCAGCAAGACAATCAGTTGTATCATAACCACTGCTACTGGTTCAAGAAGGCAGCTCACCACTACCTTCTTCTAGAAACTAGGGATGGGCAATAAATACTGACCTGGCCAAGCGACACTCACATACCGAGAATGAGTTCTAGGAAATTGCATTAGAAAGTCTTCTGAGTGAGAAATGAATGATTAATCCCAAATATATCTTTGATGAAGCAGTGAAAGCCTTTACTTGGAGCTGCCAGTTTGTGGTAACTTGTGGCTCAGTTAGAGATTCGGTGACAACTGGAAATTGTTTCTATTTTTTATGTAAATTGCAGTGTTCCACCAGCCCTGCAGCTCCTACAATGCCAGTCGACTTTCTTTCCTACTGTGGTGTGAGATCCCTCATTTTCTCTCCTGCAGCCTCTTTTTATTTCCTCCTTCCAGTAATTCTGTATTACCCTCGACAAAAAAAACCTTCCAGAATTTTCTTTTTTCTTTCCCTCTGCTGCTGGTGTGACTGGGGAACTGTCCCTGGAAACTCCAAACCCTTCACCCAAGTATCCATTTTTGATTCCGAGCCAGGGCACCAAGTGCGATGTATCCCAGTGACACTCGCTTTGACGGTTGAAAGTGCATCTGTCAGATCTCCAGCAGAGAAACAGCATTTCCCCAACTGGGCTGTGCCACGTGAGCCTCCTCCCACTCTCTTGTCATCTGAACACAGACTCTGATTTATTGCCTGTGCAAGCCATTGGCCGAGGGTGGCACAGTAGCAAAACATCTCATAACAATACCTTCCATTTATAGATCACCTTTAACATCGAAAAATATCCCAGAGTATCAACTAAAAATAAAATAGACAAGGCAGGAGATATGAGGAAGGTTGGCCCAAAGCTTGTTCAAAAATCGAGGTTTCATGGAAGGTCTTCGGAGAGAGAGAGGTTTACGGATAAAATTCCAGAGTTTATCAGCGAAAGGGACATCAATGGTGCATTTAAGGAATCGAGGGATAGACAAGAGTGCGGAATGGGGGTGGGGGTAGGGGAGGCAGATTTAAGACTGAACGACATTAGAACCAGGAAGGATTGAAGACATGAAGGGATTCAAACATAAGGATGAGAATTTTGAATTTTAGAAATTGGGAATAATTGTTCATCGTAGGTCAGCAGTGAGAGGAACGTTGGGTGAGCGGGATAGAATAAAAGCAAGAGGGTTTTGATCTGTTTAGAGGGATCCAGCAGAAATCGCTGGAGGTGATTCAGAGCTTGGACCGAGTGCTGCTCTGTCCCCGCTTGGAGAACTGGATAAGCCGTGACTCAGCGGGTAACTAGCACCCCTCCACGTCAGACAATCAGGGGCTCAAGCCCCACTCGAGAGGCCAGAGCTCATAAAATAGGCTGACATACCCAGCACAGTACTGAGGGAGAGCTGCACGGTCAGAGGGTCAGTACTGAGGGAGTGCTGCACTGTCGGAGGGTCAGTACTGAGGGAGTGCTGCACTGTTAGAGGGTCAGTACTGAGGGAGTGCTGCACTGTCGGAGGGTCAGTACTGAGGGAGTGCTGCACTGTCGGAGGGTCAGTACTGAGGGAGTGCTGCACTGTCGGAGGGTCAGTACTGAGGGAGTGCTGCACTGTCGGAGGGTCAGTACTGAGGGAGTGCTGCACTGTCGGAGGGTCAGTACTGAGGGAGTGCTGCACTGTCGGAGGGTCAGTACAGAGGGAGCGCTGCACTGTCGGAGGGTCAGTACTGAGGGAGCGCTGCAGTGTCAGAGGGTCAGTACTGAGGGAGTGCTGCCCTGTCAGAGGGTCTGGACTGAGGGAGTGCTGCACTGTCAGAGGGTCAGCACTGAGGGAGTGCTGCACTGTCGGAGGGTCAGTACTGAGGGAGTGCTGCACTGTCGGAGGGTCAGTACTGAGGGAGTGCTGCACTGTCGGAGGGTCAGTACTGAGGGAGTGCTGCACTGTCGGAGGGTCAGTACTGAGGGAGTGCTGCACTGTCGGAGGGTCAGTACTGAGGGAGTGCTGCACTGTCGGAGGGTCAGTACTGAGGGAGTGCTGCACTGTCGGAGGGTCAGTACTGAGGGAGTGCTGCACTGTCGGAGGGTCAGTACTGAGGGAGTGCTGCACTGTCGGAGGGTCAGTACTGAGGGAGTGCTGCACTGTCGGAGGGTCAGTACTGAGGGAGTGCTGCACTGTCGGAGGGTCAGTACTGAGGGAGTGCTGCACTGTCGGAGGGTCAGTACAGAGGGAGCGCTGCACTGTCGGAGGGTCAGTACTGAGGGAGCGCTGCAGTGTCGGATGGTCAGTACTGAGGGCGTGCTGCACTGTCGGAGGGTCAGTACTGAGGGAGTGCTGCACTGACGGAGGGTCAGTACTGTGGGAGCGCTGCACTGGCGGAGGGTCAGTACTGAGGGAGTGCTGCACTGTCGGAGGGTCAGTACTGAGGGAGTGCTGCACTGTCGGAGGGTCAGTATTGAGGGAGTGCTGCAGTGTCGGAGGGTCAGTATTGAGGGAGTGCTGCACTGTCAGAGGGTCAGTACTGAGGGAGTGCTGCACTGTCGGAGGGTCAGTATTGAGGGAGTGCTGCACTGTCGGAGTGTCAGTATTGAGGGAGTGCTGCACTGTCAGTGGGTCAGTACTGAGGGAGCGCTGCACTATCAGTGGGTCAGTACTGAGGGAGCGCTGCACTGTCAGAGGGTCAGTACTGAGGGAGTGCTGCACTGTCAGAGGGTCAGTACTGAGGGAGTGCTGCCCTGTCAGTGGGTCTGGACTGAGGGAGTGCTGCATTGTCAGAGGGTCAGTACTGAGGGAGTGCTGCACTGTCGGGGAGTCAGTACTGAGGGAGCGCTGCACTGTCGGGGAGTCAGTACTGAGGGAGCGCTGCACTGTCAGAGGGTCAGTACTGAGGGAGTGCTGCACTGTCGGAGGGTCAGTACTCAGGGAGAGCTGCACTGTCGAGGGTCAGTACTCAGGGAGAGCTGCACTGTCGAGGGTCAGGACTGAGGGAGTGCTGCACTGTCGGGGGGTCAGGACTGAGGGAGTGCTGCACTGTCAGAGGGTCAGTACTCAGGGAGTGCTGCACTGTCAGAGGGTCAGTACTCAGGGAGTGCTGCACTGTCAGAGGGTCAGTACGGAGGGAGAGCTGCACTGTCGAGGGTCAGTACTCAGGGAGTGCTGCACTGTCGGGGGGTCAGGACTGAGGGAGTGCTGCACTGTCGGGGGGTCAGGACTGAGGGAGTGCTGCACTGTCAGAGGGTCAGTACTCCGGGAGAGCTGCACTGTCAGAGGGTCAGTACTGAGGGAGTGCTGCACTGTCAGAGGGTCAGTACTGAGGGAGTGCTGCACTGTCAGAGGGTCAGTACTGAGGGAGTGCTGCACTGTCAGAGGGTCAGTACTGAGGGCGTGCTGCACTGTCAGAGGGTCAGTACTGAGGGAGTGCTGCACTGTCGGAGGGTCATACTGAGGAGTGCTGCACTGTCGGAGGGTCATACTGAGGAGTGCTGCACTGTCGGAGAGTCAGTACTGAGGGAGTGCTGCACATTCGGAGGGTCAGTACTGAGGGGTGCTGCACTGTCGGAGAGTCAGTACTGAGGGAGTGCTGCACATTCGGAGGGTCAGTACTGAGGAGTGCTGCACATTCGGAGGGTCAGTACTGAGGGAGTGCTGCACTGTTGGAAATGCCATCTTTCAGATGAGATGTGAAACCATGGTTCTGTTTGCTGTTCGATGATTCTTAAAGATCCTGGGGCCACTATCTGAAGGGCAGGACAGTTCTCCCTGATGTTGAGGGCCGATATTTATTTCTCAATCAAAATCAACATAATTAAATCATCTGGTTATTATCACATTGCTGTTTGTGGGTGTTTGTGTACAAATTAGTCGCTGTACAGCAGTGACTTCACTTCAAAAGTACTTAATAGATGTAAAATGCTTTGTGACTGCCTGAGCTTGTGGAAGGTGCTATAGAAATGTAAGTCTTTCTTTCTAACAAGCTTCCATTTCCTTCTTTAGATACAACAGCGAAGACAGGAACTGGAGCAAGCCATGGTAGTGCGCAACACCTAAGGGCTTCCCTTGGACAATCATCACTACTGGAACAGACACTACACTGCCATCCGTTAAACTGTTACAAACACCCGACAGCCCTGTCTCACAGGCCTCTCCCCAAAACATGCTCCTGTTCCTTATGCTGTCCTTTGCTCTTCCAACTTCTCTCCCTGCATCACTGCTCCCCCTCCCCAACACATCAATACCCTGACTCTGTCTCGGGTCTCGTGTCAACTCGGTTCCGACTCCGGTGTTCACCTGCAAGCCCAGGCCAACAGGTATCAGTTGCCTATTTGTCCATGTTGGGCCTCACAGCCCAGCTTGATTCAACATTCCTGCCTGGTGTCAGCAGCTGAAACTGGGAGGTAGATCCTCACTGCTTCTGCGGCTGAATCCAGCCAGAGCTGCAACTGGGAGACTCTTGTCCACACCAGGCAATCCCTTGACCACAGAGCAGGGCTGGGAGAGAGAGGGGGAGGTGGAGGCTGTGTGCAACATTGTTATTGCTCCCCAAGTCTTATTAAATGATGATCGTGCGCCGACCCTGTGAAGGAGCGTGTTCATGGGTTATCCAACATGGTCAACTGAGTGGTGCAAACACAGGCTGGACAAGGCTCCGTCACTGGCTCACCAAGTGTTGTTGCCTTGGAGACCACTTAACTGTAACCAACCAAGCAAGCCAATCATGGTGCACTGCCACTGGACCTCAAAACTCATGAGAACACCCAACTAGCTGGGACTGTCTCTAAATCTCGTGTCTCCTCGTGCAGTTCAGTTCATCAAAGAAGGTAAACATCAGCAGGAGCTGGCTCTCGATTTGACCATGTTGCAAAGTTTGTCCTCGAGCAGTCAGTCAGTGAAACTACAAAGTTGGATGGTATGTGGCTCAGACTCTAGGATCTGGGTTATAATCCAACTGAAAAGGTTGAGGTGATGTTCTCCTCAGTCAGGTGTCTGTCTGTGTCCTCTGTAAATTGGGTTCCGATAATCTTTATCTAGTTCCAAGTAAGAATAGGTCAAAGCACATCATCGCAGTCCATGAATTAGCGATCTTGATCCAAGAGGCCGCAGAATGGCTGGTGTATGGAAAGGGAAAAGGTCACACTTAAAACAATTTTTTTTATTCGTTCACTGGATGTGGGCATCGCTGGCCAGGCCAGCATTTATTTCCCATCCCTAATTGCCCTTGAGAAGGTGATGGTGAGCTGCCTTCTTGAACCGTTGCAGTCCATTTGGGGTAGGTACACCCACAGTGCTGTTAGGAAGGGAGTTCCAGGATTTTGACCCAGCGACAGTGAAGGAACGGTGAGACCAGCATCTGAAGACCAGTAGCTGCGACCCCAGTTGTGCATCCTCACAGCCTTCAAACGGCGACTACAGAAATTATCCAGTCATTGCTATGGTCACCATAGATGAACATCTATAATATGTAGAGGCAGCATTGCAAGTTCAGATCTTTACTTTCATGGGATGTGGGCGTCACTGGCAAGACCAGCATTTGTTGCCCCGTCCCTAATGGTCATTGAGAGGCTTGTTTAGCCATTTCAGAGGGCTGTTAAGAGTCAACCACGTGCCAGTCACCTGGAGGCCAGACCAGGTAAGGACAGCAGATTTCTTTCCCTAAAGGACATTGGTGAACCAGATGGGTTTTTATGACAATCGATAGTTTCATGGCCATCATTACTGAGACTAGCTTTCAATTCCAGATTTTGATTAATTTTTTGTTATTAATTGAATTCAAATTTCGCCAGCTGCCGGAGTGGGATTTGAACCCGTGACCCGAGAGCATTAGGCTGGGCCTCTGGATTACTAGTCTAGTGACATTACCACTACACCACCTTCTCCCCATATCTTTGCAGCTGTTGGAGATTTATTGAAACATTTGAAGCTCAGGAATTGGCTGTACTTAACCAGCATCTGAGTGAATTTGTTGTCTGTGTGGACATCTTGGTGTAAAGCACAGGTTGCAGTCAGTTCTGTGACTGTACTGATGTTAGATTACAGTATCACTTTATGCTGTGTTGGTTCCCATTCTCTAAACACTATGTTATAAATGGACACTGGGATTAGCAATATGATAAAGGAATAGGCTCAATTCTATTTTTGTTCTGCTTCCTGGTAACCTCTGTACAGACACCAGCTTGGTGCTTTATCCAAATGGCTACTTCTAATTCATGGAATGACACCGCACAGTAGGAGGCCATTCGGGCCATCATGCCTGTTCCAGCTCTTTGAACTATCCAATCAGTCCCACTCCCCCCACTCATTCCCCAGTCCCTGCAAATTTCTCCTTTTCAAGTATTTCTCCAATTCCCTTTTGAAAGTTATTATTGAATCTGCTTCACCGCCCTTTCAGGCAGCATGTTCCAGATCACAACAACTTGCTATTGTTAAAAAAAATAAATTCTCCTCATCTGCCCCTCTGGTTCTTTTGCCAATGATATTTGTGTTGGCCTAGAGGATTGGCAAGGATTTGGGAGGGAAGGGTATCACTGCCTCACCTGATTCTCTCCTCCTGCCGTCAACACATGGAACTTCTCAATAGAGGGCAGGAGGCTGATTTCCTTTTATTATTCTATATCCTCCCTGACCACCACCACCCCCCCCCCCCCCCCAGAGGAACTGAGGTCAATCTGTGATGTGTCCAACTGCCCCATGGCTGATATCAGTTAGCTCTCTCCAGACAGGAACTAAGCCTTGGGACCTGGGAGCTTCTAAACTCAGCTGCCTCTGAGCTGACCCACCTCCATTCCAAGCCCGGGTGTGCAAACATTTTGCTAATGAAACGCCTGCAGTTTAACTCCCAGCCAGTGGCTTCTGGTCTTGCACAAGTGACCTAAATCTCATCGGAGCAAGTCTGGGAATCTGTAGGCTGGCACCAGTAAAAGACCAACTGGGTCACTAAAGTTGTTTAGGGAAGGAAACCCTCCATTCTGACCAAACTCGACACCTGACTTCAGTACTACACTGTGTGAATGATTCTTAATGCCCTCAGGGCAACTAGGAAGGGTCAGTAAATGCTGTTTTGACAGTGTTTCCCACATTCCAAGAACAAATTTAAAAACCCACCTCTCCCCTGAGGGCCTCTGCTTCTCATGGCAGTGCCATTCTGCTCCAGTGTTATTGTTCCATTCCTGGAAGCAATGACACCTGCTGGGCTTCCATGAGAGCAGAAATGCTCCATTACTTTACTGTTCTGAATGTCTGGGCTGTGTGCAGGCAGGCTAATTGACATTGGAGGGCATCGCAGCTGTCCCTCTTCCTGTCCCAACACTTTCCATGATGGTAGCTGGAGGGCAGTTGGAAAGAGGCCGATTTATTTTAATACTCGTTCTCGGGACGTGGGTGTCGCAGGTGAGACCAGGGTTTATCAGCCATTGTTTGGTGCCCTGAGTAGGCGGTGATGGAGTTTCTGTTCAAACCACTGAGGTCTGTGTGGTGCTCCCACACAGGTAGGCAGGGAATTCCAGGATCCTGACCCAGCGATGGTGAAGGAGTGGCAGATATATGTCCAAGTTTTTTTTCATAGAAACCTATAAAATTCTAACAGAACTTTACAGGGTAGATGCAGGAAGGATGTTCCCGATGGTGGGGGTGTCCAGAACCAGGGGTCATAGTCTAAGGATACGGGGTAAACCTTTCAGGACTGAGATGAGGAGAAATTACTTCACCCAGAGAGTGGTAAGCCTGTGGAATTCGCTACCACAGAAATTGGGGGCAGCGCAGTGGTTAGCACTGCAGCCTCACAGCTCCAGCGACCCGGGTTCGGTTCTGGGTACTGCCTGTGCAGAGTTTGCAAGTTCTCCCTGTGACCACGTGGGTTTCCGCCGGGTGCTCCAGTTTCCTCCCACAGCCAAAGACTTGCAGGTTGGTAGGTAAATTGGCCATTGTAAATTGCCCCTAGTGTAGGTAGGTGGTGTGGAGATGTGGTAGGAATATGGGATTAATGTAGGATTAGTATAAATGGGTGGTTGTTGGTCGGCACAGACTCAGTGGGCCGAAGTGCAAGTTTCAGTGCTGTATCTCTAAATAAATAAATAAAAAATAAATTAAAAAGCAGTTGAGGCCAAAACATTGTATGTTTTCAAGAAGGAGTTAGATATAGCTCTTGGGTCTAAAGGGATCAAAGGGTATGGGGCGAAAGCGGGAATTGGATAATCAGTCATGATCATAATGAATGGCAGAGCAGGCTCGAAGGGCTGAATGGCCTACTCCTGCTCCTATTTTCTATGTTTTTTATGCTTTAAGTTAGGATGGTGTCTGACGTAGAGAGGAACTGAGAAGTGATGGTATTTCAATTACATTGCTGCCCTTGTCCTGGTAGGTGGTGGAGGTCACAGGGTAGATCGGTGCTGTGGAAAGGATCTTGGCAAGTTGCTGCAGTGCATCCAGTAGATGCTACATACTGCAGCCAGTGGTGGAGAGAGTGAAGAGTTTCTTGACAATTGTTAAGGCTGTACCCATCCAGGCAAATGAGTGTTCCATCCTCTTCCTGACAAGCCATGGAGATGGTGGAGAGGCTTTGGAAAGTTAGGAGATGAGCCAGAAGGGTACCCAGCTCTGCTCTGCTTGTGGGGCCATGCTCAGCAATGGGCTGCTAACTGGTGGTAATGTGGTGCCAGTGTCCCTAATTCCAGCACACTAACTGCTGAGGACCACCTAACTCCCCCCACACTAGAAGCTTATCCCTGGGGCTTGTTGTAACATTGCACAGTGTATTCCCCGCTGGGCTGCGATGGCAGATTTACATCAGTTGCTCGCTCTGAGATTATTGGTGTCTCAGACGCAGTGTCTACCTGTAGCCAGTGGAAGAAATTGGTCAGCATCCTGGGTTGGGTTCAGGAGAAGCCAGGGCTGAGTAAGAGTGCAGCTCCTCCTCCTTCTGGCCTAGTTCTTAACTCACCTACTCTCCATGAGAAAATAACTCTTAGCATGTCTTCAGGAAATTGCTGTCAAGGCCAGCATTTATTGCCCATCACTTAATTCCCAGAGAAGTTGCTGTGGACTGTCATTTGGACTGTTGCAGTTCTTATGGTACTGTTTCCCCCACGATGGTTGTCAGGTGGGGAATTCGAGGATAACAACCTGGCGACAATGAAGGAAATTTTGCTGAAACAAACTGGGATTGAGTGGTGTAAGGGATTGGACCTTTGTGACCTGGAGTCCAGTCCAGCTCATAACTGCTAACTCTAAACATCTTGCATGAAATTAATTTGCCCATCAGCACAAAACTACCCTGAGTTCTGTAGCAGTGGCTAAGTTCATACGAGACACCATGGCTAGCTAATGTAGGAAGTGGGATCAATGTAACACTGGTGAGGTCTGGAGTGCTCGTCTCAATTTGTGACTAACAGCACTGTGGGTTTACCTACCCCAAATGGACTGCAGCGGTTCAAGAAGGCAGCTCACCACCACCTTCACAAGGGCAATTAGGGATGGGCAATAAATGCTGGCCTAGCCAGCGATGCCCACATCCCATGAGTGAATAAAAAAAAGAGTAAGGGCAGATTTGGGCTTGTACTTGATGCTGCCACTAGATGCCTATAGATTCGCCAGCATTGAGATCCTTCACATTAATGAGCACAAAGAGTCACCTTTGGGGACTCCTTCCTCTACCCCAAGCCCAGCTCTGCCTTTGCCCTGCTCCATTAAGGAGATCCCAACTCTGTTTTAGCTATTGTCAAACAAGTATCTTTCCGAAATGCAGTGTGTTGACCTCCACACACTTAGTGCCTGAATGTTTTCCCCAGTCTTGTCTGTACTGTATAAAGCTCAGTGTTGCTTTTTAGCTGAGTGCATTATGCAAGATCTGCTGTTGTAGACTTGCTGATCTGCAGTGTACAATGTTTGGAAATGTAACTGTGAATTTGCTTGATCAGACTTTGTATTGTAATTTGGGTGGGAATGGGCGGGGAGGGGGGGGGGTTTATCATGCTCCTTTTTTTGTAGAAGTGGAGACCACATTCTGTAAATGAGCCGCTAACTTTAATAAAGTAGCACTGATGGTGCAATGGGTTTGTGGAATCTGTCTGACCACCTTTCAACCATCCTCGGTCGTGTGTGAGGCTTGAAAGAAGTGTCGGAAGAACAAAGAACAGTACAGCACAGGAACAGGCCATTCGGCCCTCCAAGCCTGCGCCGATTTTGATGCCGGCCGAAACAAAAACCTTCTGCACTTCCGGGGCCCGTATCCCTCTATTCCCATCCTATTCATATATTTGTCAAGATGTCTCTTAAACGTCGCTATCGTACCTGCTTCCACCACCTCCCCCGGCAACAAGTTCCAGGCACTCACCACCCTCTGTGTAAAAAACTTGCCTCGCACATCCCCTCTAAACTTTGCCCCTCGCACCTTAAACCTATGTCCCCTAGTAACTGACTCTTCCACCCTGGGAAAAAGCTTCTGACTATCCACTCTGTCCATGCCGCTCAACTTTGTAAACCTCTATCAATTCTCCCCTCCACCTCTGTCGTTCCAGTGAAAACAATCCGCGTTTTTCCAACCTCTCCTCATAGCTAATGCCCTCCAGACCAGGCAACATCCTGGTAAACCTCTTCTGTACCCTCTCCAAAGCCTCCACGTCCTTCTGGTAGTGTGGCGACCAGAATTGCACGCAATATTCTAAGTGTGGCCTAACTAAGGTTCTGTACAGCTGCAACATGACTTGCCAATTTTTATACTCTATGCCCCGACCGATGAAGGCAAGCATGCCGTATGCCTTCTTGACTACCTTATCTACCTGCGTTGCCACTTTCAGTGACCTGTGGACCTGTACGCCCAGATCTCTCTGCCTGTCAATACTCCTAAGGGTTCTGCCATTTACTGTATACCTCCCACCTGCATTAGACCTTCCAAAATACATTACCTCACATTTGTCCAGATTAAACTCCATCTGCCATTTCTCCACCCAAGTCTCCAACCGATCTGTATCCTGCTGTATCTTCTGACAATCCTCATTATTATCCGCAACTCCACCAACCTTTGTGTCATCCGCAAACTTACTAATCAGACCAGCTACATTTTCCTCCAAATCATTTATATATACTACAAACAGCAAAGGTCCCAGCACTGATCCCTGCGGAACACCACTAGTCACGTCCCTCCATTCAGAAAAACACCCATCCACTATTACCCTCTGTCTTCTGTGACTGAGCCAGTTCTGTATCCATCTTGCCAGCTCACCTCTGATCCCGTGTGACTTCACCTTTTGTACCAGTCTGCCATGAGGGACCTTGTCAAAGGCTTTACTGAAGTCCAGATAGATAACATCCACTGCCCTTCCTTCATCAATCATCTTCGTCACTTCCTCAAAAAACTCAATCAAATTAGTGAGACACGACCTCCCCTTCACAAAACCATGCTGCCTCTCGCTAATAAGTTCATTTGTTTCCAAATGGGAGTACATCCTGTCCGGAAGAATCCTCTCCAATAATTTCCCTACCACTGACGTAAGGCTGACCGGCCTATAATTTCCTGGATTATCCTTGCTACCCTTCTTAAACAAAGGAACAACATTGGCTATTCTCCAGTCCTCTGGGACCTCACCTGCAGCCAATGAGGATGCAAAGATTTCTGTCAAGGCCCCAGCAATTTCTTCCCTTGCCTCCCTTAGTATTCTGGGGTAGATCCCATCAGGCCCTGGGGACTTATGTGCCTTAATGCTTTGCAAGACGCCCAACACCTCCTCCTTTTTGATAATGAGATGACTGAGACTATCTACACTCCCTTCCCTAGGCTCATCATCCACCAAGTCCTTCTCCTTGGTGAATACTGATGCAAAGTACTCATTTAGTACCTCGCCCATTTCCTCTGGCTTCACACTTAGATTCCCATCTCTGTCCTTGAGTGGGCCAACCCTTTCCCTAGTTACCCTCTTGCTCTTTATATATGTATAAAAAGCCTTGGGATTTTCCTTAATCCTGTTTGCCAATGACTTTTCATGACCCCTTTTAGCCCTCCTGACTACTTGCTTAAGTTCCTTCCTACTTTCTTTATATTCCTCAAGGGATTCGTCTGTTCCCAGCCTTCCAGCCCTTACAAATGCTTCCTTTTTCTTTTTGACTAGGCTCACAATATCCCGTGTTATCCAAGGTTCCCAAAACTTGCCAAACTTGACTTTCTTCCTCACAGGAACATGTGGTCCTGGATTCTAATCAGCTGACATTTGAAAGGCTCCCACATGTCAGATGTTGATTTACCCTGGCTGGCTCCAGAACAATACATTTCCAAACGAAAGCAAGACATTAGACCCAACTGCTGCCTGTTCGCTTATACTATCCAGAAACTCAAATGATTCAGTCCTTTCTCCTTCACTTTCTCAGTCTCGTTCTCAACGAATCCAACCCCTTCCCAATCACTCCTACGCCCCAGAATTCCAATTGGAGCGTACCACTCTCCATTCATTCCCAAAGCACTTCTCATAAATTATCATTTAATGGAATCATTTGTCAATGGGCCAACTGGGTTTCTGTTCACTTTTATTGCTGAATGAGTCAAAAATGATGATATTTATGCCGGGATGTCTTGGAGTTTTAATGCCAAAATAACACGTCTGCCAATGAAAGCTTGAAACTAAATTAACCCTTAGTGGCAGAGTCAATAACCCCACCCCTGATCCATGCAGTTCTGCAGTGCCAGCCTCATTCACTACTGGAACCTAAAGGATAACCTGAAACTTGGGTGGGTGTGGAGGGGAGATCATTATCAGTGGACATCAAATAACCCTCCAAATCAACTTAAAAAGGTCCTGCATGGACAAGGGATGACGAGTTTACCAGTTCTCTGTGGTGCTTAACTGCACGGTTATAGCTGATTAAATCCCAGCACTACTCCAGTGCATGTTTGGGGTCTATGGTGGGGGCTGCGGGCAGTATGATTGATCTTCAATGGTAGCACAGAATGGACAATAGTCGCTGGGCCTCCTGTTTCACATCCTCAATGATCTCCATGGGAATAAAATTGGCAGGACGTTAAACAGCATAGTGATTTACTATTGTCTGTTTTGTGCAGAAGACCAACCGCATCCCCACCCTGAGCCTGTCACCAGCCTACATCTGAGATTTCTGGATTCAGTTAAGTGGAGTTTCCATGGCAACAGGCTTTTAGATACCCAACTGTGTTTCCTCATCTCGCCTCTGGTTCTTTTGTCAATCACCTGAAATCTGTCTCCTTTGGCTACACCCTTCTGCCACTCCTTATTTACTCTGTCAAAGCTCTTCATGATTTTGAAGAAGGAAAACAATCCCAGCTTCTCCAGTTTCTCCAGATCACTGAAGTCCCTCATCCTTGCTGACATTCTAGTAAATCTCTTTTGTATTCTTTCCAAAGCCTTCACATCTTTCCTAGAGTGTCATGCCCAGAATTGAATACCGCACTCCAGCTCAGACCAAACCAGTGTTTTATAAAAGTTTAACATAACCTCCTTGCATTTGTACTCTATGCTTCTGTTTATAACGCCTAGGATTCTATATGCTTTTTTTTTTAACAGGCTTCTCAACTTGTCCTCCCACTTTCAAAGATTTGTGTACGAAAACCCACAGCTCCCTCTGCTCCTGCACCAGCTTTAAAATTGTACCATTTCGTTTATTTTGCTTCTTCTCATTCTTCCTACCAAGATGTATGACCTCACACTTCTCTGCCTTAAATTTCACCTGCCACATGTCTGCCCAATTCACCAGACTATGTCCTCCTAAGTCTGTTACTATCCTCCTCATGGTTTACTACATTTCTCAGTTGAAAATATGAACAAATGAATTAGGAGCAGGAGTAGGCCACTCGGCCCCTCGAACTTACTCCACATTTCCACCTACCCCTGATAACCTTCCACCCCCCTTGCTTATCAAGAATCTATCTACCTCTGCTTTAAAAATATTCAAAGACTCTGCTTCCTCTGCCTTTTGAGGAAGAGAATTCCAAAGACTCACAACCCTCTGAGAGAAATAATTTCTCCTCATCTTTGTCTTAAATGGATGACCCCTTATTTTTAAACCGTGACCCCACTTCTAGATTATCCCACAAGGAGAAACATCCTTTCCACATCCACCCTGTCAAGACCCCTCAGGATCTTAAATGTTTCAATTAAGTCGCCTCTTACTCTTCTAAACTCCAGTGGATATAAGCCTAGCCTGTTCAATCTTTCCTCACAGGACAAACCGCCCTATCCAGTCATTAGTCTAGTAAACCTTCTCTGAACTGCCTCCAACGCATTTACATCCTTCCTTAAATAAGGAGACCAATACTGTACACAGTACTCCAGATGTGGTCTCACCAATGCCCTGTATAGAACATAGAACATAGAAAAATACAGCACAGAACAGGCCCTTCGGCCCACGATGTTGTGCCGATCCTTTGTCCTCTGTCAAGGACAATTTAATCTATACCCCATCATTCTCCTTTATCCATATACCTATCTAAAAGCCGTTTGAAAGTCCCTAAAGTTTCTGACTCAACAACTTCCCCAGGCAAGGCATTCCATGCCCCGACCACTCTCTGGGTAAAGAACCTTCCCCTGACATCCCCCTTATATCTCCCACCCTTCACCTTAAATTTATGACCCCTTGTAATGCTTTGCTCCACCCGGGGAAAAAGTTTCTGACTGTCTACCCTATCTATTCCCCTGATCATCTTATAAACCTCTATCATGTCACCCCTCATCCTTCTCCGTTCTAATGAGAAGAGGCCTAGAATGTTCAGCCTTTCCTCGTAAGACTTATTCTCCATTCCAGGCAGCATCCTGGTAAATCTCCTCTGCACCCTCTCCAAGGCTTCCACATCCTTCCTAAAATGAGGCGACCAGAACTGCACACAGTACTCCAAATGAGGCCTTACCAAGGTCCTGTACAGCTGCATCATCACCTCACGGCTCTTAAATTCAATCCCTCTGCTAATGAACGCTAACACCCCATATGCCTTCTTCACAGCCCTATCCACTTGAGTTGCAACTTTCAACGATCTATGCACATAGACCCCAAGGTCTCTCTGCTCCTCCACATGCCCAAGAACCCTACCGTTAACCCAGTATTTTGCATTCGTGTTTGTCCTTCCAAAATGGACGACCTCACACTTTTCAGGGTTAAACTCCATCTGCCACTTTTCAGCCCAGCACTGCAACCTATCCAAGTCCCTTTGCAGACGACAATAGCCCTCCTCGGTATCCACAACTCCACCAACCTTTGTATCATCTGCAAATTTACTGACCCACCCTTCGACTTCCTCATCCAAGTCGTTAATAAAAATCACAAACAGGAGAGGACCCAGAACTGATCCCTGTGGCACGCCACTGGTAACTGGGCTCCAGGCTGAGTATTTACCATCTAAGACCACTCTCTGCCTTCTATCAGTTAGCCAATTCTTAATCCAACTGGCCACATTCCCCACTATCCCATGCCTCCTGACTTTCTCCATAAGTCTACCATGGGGGACCTTATCAAATGCCTTACTAAAATCCATGTACACCACATCCACTGGTTTACCCTCATCCACTTGCTTGGTCACCTGCTCAAAGAATTCAATCAGGCTTGTGAGGCAAGACCTACCCCTCACAAAACCGTGCTGACTGTCCCGAATCAAGCAGTGTCTTTCCAGATGCTCAGAAATCCTATCCCTCAGCACCTTTTCCATCAACTTGCCTACCACCGAAGTAAGACTAACTGGCCTGTAATTCCCAGGGTTGTTCCTATTCCCTTTCTTGAACAGGGGCACAACATTTGCCACCCTCCAATCACCTGGTACCACCCCCGTCAACAGAGAAGATGAAAAGATCATTGCCAGCGGCTCTGCAATTTCATCCCTTGCTTCCCATAACATCCTTGGATATACCCCGTCAGGCCCGGGAGACTTGTCTATCTTCAAGTTATTCAAAAACCCCAACACATCTTCCCTCCTAACGAGCACTTCCTCGAGCTTACCAGTCTGTTTCACACCGTCCTCTTCAGTAATACACCCCTTCTCATTCGTAAATACCGAAGAGAAGTACTCATTCAAAACCTCACTTATCTCTTCCGGCTCAACACACAGTCTCCCGCTATTGTCCTTGACCGGACCTACGGTCCCCCTAGTCATCCTCATATTTCTGACATACGCGTAAAAGGCCTTGGGGTTTTCTTTTATCCTACCCGCCAAGCATTTTTCATGCCCTCTCTTAGCTCTCCTAATCCCTTTCTTCAGATCCTTCCTGGCCATCTTGTATCCCTCCAGAGCTATGCCTGTGCCCTTTTTCCTCAACCTTATATACGCATCCTTCTTCTTCCTAACAAGACTCTCAACCTCTCTTGTCAACCACGGTTCCCTCACATGACCATCCCTTCCCTGTCTGACAGGGACATGCTTATCAATGGCCCCTACTATCTGCTCCTTGAAAAAGTTCCACATTTCGACCGTGCCCTTCCCTGCCAGCATATGCTCCCAACTTATGCTCCTCAGTTCCTGCCTGACAGCATCATATCTACCCTTCCCCCAATTGTAAACCTTGCCCTGTTGCACATACCTATCCCTCTCCATTACCACAGTGAATGCTACAGAATTGTGATCACTATCTCCAAAGTGCTCGCCCACCAACAGCTCTATCACTTGCCCTGGTTCATTACCTAGTACCAAATCCAATATTGCCTCCCCTCTGGTCGGGCAGTCTACATACTGAGTCAGAAAAGCTTCCTGGACATACTGCACAAACACTACCCCATCCAAACTATTCGATCTAAAGAGTTGCCAATCAATATTTGGGAAGTTGAAATCCCCCATAATTACTACCCTGTGACTTCTGCTCCTTTCCAAAATCTGTTTCCCAATCTGCTCTTCCACCTCCCTGCTGCTATTGGGGGGCCGATAGAAAACTCCCATCAAGGTGACTGCTCCTTTCCTGTTCCTGACCTCAACCCACAGTGCCTCAGTCGGCAGATCCTCCTCGAAAATTCTTTCAGCAGTTGTTACACTATTTCTAACTAACAATGCCACCCCCCCACCTCTTTTACCACCATTCCTAATCTTATGAAAACATCTATAACCAGGTACCTCCAAGAACCATTCCTCCCCCTCACCTATCCACGTTTCAGTGATGGCCACAACATCGTAGTCCCAAGTGCCCATCCACGCCTTCAATTCACTCACCTTATTCCTGATGCTTCTTGCGTTGAAGTATACGCACTTTAACCCTTCTCCGTGCCCATCTGTCCTCTGCGACAGTGCTACCTTCGAAGCATAACCTCCTTATTTTGTATTCAATTCCCCTCGCGATAACCAATACCATTCTATTAACTTTCCTAATTTCGTGCTGTGCCTGCATACTAACCTTTTGCGATTCATGCACTAGGACACCCAGATCCCTCTGCATCTCAGAGCTCTGCAATCTCTCACCATTTAGATAATATGCTTTTTTATTCTTCCTGCCAAAGTGGATAATTTTACACTTTCCCACAATATACTCCATTTGCCAGGTCTTTGCCCACTCACTTAACCTATCTATATCCCTTTGTAGCCCCCTTATGTCCTCTTCACAAGTTACTTTCCTACCTATTTTTATGTCAACAGCAAATATAGCGACCATACCTTCAGTCCCTTCATCTAACTCATTTATATAAATTGTAAAAAGTTGAGGCCCCAGCACTGATCCCTGCGGTACACCACTTGTTACATCTTGCCAACCAGAAAATGACCCATTTATGCCTACTCTCTGTTTCCTGTTATCTAGCCAATCTTCTATTCATACCTTGAATATTTCTAAATGCCCTGCTATACCATCTTTAATAATAGCTTCTAACATTTTCCCTAAGACAGATGTTAAGCTAACTGACCTGTAGTTTCCTGCTGTCTGTCTCCATCCCTTTTTGAATAAAGGAGTTACATTCACTATTTTCCAATCTAACAGAACCTTCCCAGAATCTAGGGAATTTTGGAAAATTAAAACTAACGCGTCAACTATCTCACTAGCCACTTCTTTTAACACCCTAGGATGAAGTCCATCAGGACCCGGGGACTTGTCAGCCCGCAGCTCCAACAATTTGTTCAGTACCACTTCCCTGGTGATTGTAATTTTCTTGAGTTTCTCCCTCCCTTCCATTTCCTGATTTACAGCTAATACTGGGATATTACTTGTATCCTCAATACTGAAGACCGATACAAAATACCTGTTCAATTCATCTGCCATCTCCTTATTATCCATTATTAATTCCCCGGACTCACTTTCTACAGGACCAACGCTCCCTTTGTTAACTCTTTTTTAAAAATATCTATAGAAACTCTTACTATCTGTCTTTATATTTCTAGCTGGCTTTCTCTCGTACTCTAATTTTACCTTCCTTATCAATCTTTTAGTCATTCTTTGCTGTTTTTTATATTCTGTCCAATCTTCTGACCTGCCTCCCATCTTTGCGCAATTATAGGCTTTTTCTTTGAGTTTGATACAATCTTTAACTGTTTTAGTTAACTCCTTCTCCAACCCAGAAACATTTGTAACACAAACAAGAAATGCTGGAAATACTCAGCAGGTCTGGCAGTGTCTGTGGAGAGTGAAGCAGAGTTAACGTTTCAGGTCAGTGACCCCTTCATCAGAAATATTTGTATTTGGTTTCAAATGCTCCATTTCTACAGCCAGGCTCTTCCTAGAGCCACAGTTCCAGCTGACTAATTCATAAAGGTCTCCTCTGCTGAAGGTCTTGTTGATATAGTTGGTAGCACACTCACCTCTAAGTCAGAAGGTTGTAGCTTTAAGCCTCACTCCAGAGACTAGAGCCCCTAGTTCATATTCCAGAAATGGCAATGAGATAGTGACTCAATTATCTGTTTCTGGTTTAGGGAACTTTGGCCAGAGCAGCAGGGTGAGCTCCCTGCACTTCTTAGAATAGTGGCCGTGGGATCTTTTAATTCTACCTGTGACAGGGCCTCAGTTTAATATCTCATCCAAAAGACAGCAGCAACTCCAGCTGTGCTGCACTCCCTCACTACTGCACTGGAATGTCAGCCTGTGATGTGATTATGTGATGAAGTCCCTGAAGTGGGGCTTGAACCCATGACATTCAGACTGAGAGGTGAGACTACTACTCACTGAGCCACAACTGTACAGTGTAGGTGTTAAACAATCGACATGGAAGCTCGAAACAGAGATCAGGAAACAATCCTGATGAAATTTATATGACGTTATTAATTTAATGTTCCCTCCAAATCTGTTTCCTATCCCTTGAGAAGGTTCTAAGTCTTACTAGGCTACAATCTCACAGGCACCAGGGGCACTCAGTTACGACACATGCCTAGATTCTGAGTGTTAGAATGTTATTTAACCATGGGAGATCTTCACAGCTCACCCAATGTCTGTCTCTGCAAACACTTTCCAACAGGAATCCTTGGATTGTAATCAAGAACTTAGAACCCCAGCTGATCACGTTTGCTCCTCATACCAGGGGGTGCCAAGGACAATTGACCCTAGGTATTAATTTGAAAATGTATTGCCTCAGGCCATTGAATTGTATCTGCCACCCATCCTGCCAGCCTATCTAGGTCCTCCTGAAGTCCGTCACAATTTCTCATACCCTCCAATCTGCAATCATGAGCAAATTTCAACACAACTCCCTCAAATTGAGATCGTTCATACATGTTGTAAATAAGTTATCCCAACCCAGATCCTTATGTAATATTATTCACCTTTCCACTCGACGCGTTCTTTAACCTATGTACTTTCTGCACTCTAAACATCTCCCTATCTAACTTAATTCCATTACCTTTACTGTAAGTGGTACCTTACCCAGTACGTTTGAAAATACAGATAAACCACATCCACTGCATTTTCTTTGTTTAGCCTCTCAACAAATTCTATCGGGTCAATCAGGCATGCGCTGTCTTTTAAACATTGCTGCTGACTGGTCCTGATTAACTGAAGTTTATTCTTCTTTTCTTTGGCCTCCTTGTCTCGAGAGACAATGGATACGCGCCTGGAGGTGGTCAGTGGTTTGTGAAGCAGCACCTGGAGTGGCTATAAAGGCCAATTCTAGAGTGACAGGCTCTTCCACAGGTGCTGCAGAGAAATTTGTTTGTCAGGGCTGTTACACAGTTGGCTCTCCCCTTGCGCTTCTGTCTTTTTTCCTGCCAACTACTAAGTCTCTTCGACTCGCCACACTTTAGCCCCGCCTTTATGGCTGCCCGCCAGCTCTGGTGATCGCTGGCAACTGACTCCCACGGCTTGTGATCAATGTCACAGGACTTCATGTCGCGTTTGCAGAAGTCTTTAAAGCGGAGTGCTTAGAAATCGCCCAATATTATAGACTAAGACTAACCAGTCTATAATTTCCTGCCGCCTTTTTGAGTCACCCTCAGTTCACGGAAATTTCTTACCATAGAAATTTGGGAATTATAGTCGGGAGCATCTGCTATTTCTTTCCGAGCTTCTCTCTGGATCCTCACATGTAAACCATCAGTGCCTTGTGATTTGTCTCCATGGAGACATGATTGACATAATTTCCAACTCTCTTTGATTAATTAGCCACGGATCAGGGAGTAGCACTCTCACCTCTGAATCAGAGGGTTGTGGATTTAAGTCCCACTCGAGATTTGAGTTCCAGAATCTAGTCTGACCCTCAGTGCAGTACTGAGGGAATGCTGCACTGTTGGAGTCATGTTTTGGATATGATGATTAACGGAGGTCCTGTCTGTCCTCACAAGTGGACATAAAAGATTCCGTGGCACTATTGCAAAGAAGAGCAATGAAGCCGGTGTCCTGGCAAATATTTATCTCTCAATCAATATCACAAAACCAGATGATATAGTCAGTATCACTTTGCTCTTTGTGGAACTTGTGTGCAAATTGGCTGCTGCATTTCCTGCATTGCAACAGTGACTACAATTCAAAAGTACTTTATTGGCTGTAAAGTGTTTTGGAACATCCTGAAGCTGTGAAAGGCACTATAGAAATGCAAATCCTTCTTCTTTCTCCATTGTTCTACAATTTCTATACCCACCACCTCTTTGAAAACTAGTACAAAGTACTGTTCTAGTACCTCTGCTCTTTCCTCATTCTCCACTACATATCTGCCCCATTGTTCTCTTCGCAGTCCTATCCCCAGACCTCATTACAGCCTTGGTTCAAACATGGACAAAAGAGCTGAACTCAAGAGGTGAGGTGAGAGTGACTGCCCTTGACATCAAGGCAGCATTTGACAGAGTATGACACCAAGGAGCCCGAGCAAAACTGACGTCAATGGGAATCAGGGGGAAAACTCTCCACTGGTTGGAATCATACCTAGTACAATGGAAGATGGTTGTGGTTCTTGGAGGACAATCAACTCATTCCCAGGGATTCCTCAGGGTAGTGTCCTAGACCTAACCATTTTCAGTTTCTTCATCAATGGTCTTCCATCCAACATAGGTCAGAAGTGGGGATGTTCGCTGATGATTGCACAATGTTCAAGACCATTCGCAACTCCTCAGATACTGAAGCAGTCCATACCCACACCCAGAAAGACCTAGACAACATTCAGGCTTGGGCTGATAAGTGGCAAGTTACATTCGCGCCACATAAGTGCCAGGCAATGACCATCTCCAACAAGAGAGAATCTTCCATCATCCCCGACACCTCATCACCTTTCCACGGCACCTTCCCATGCAATTGCAGAAGGTGTAATACCTGCCCTTTTACCTCCTCTCTCCTCACCATCCAAGGCCCAAACACTCCTTCCAGGTGAAACAGCGATTTACTTGTGCTTCCTTCAATTTAGTTTATGGATTCGCTGCTCACAATGTGGTCTCCTCTACATTGGGGAGACCAAACACAGATTGAGTGACCACTTTGAGGAACACCTCCGCTCAGTCCAAAAGCATGATTCCGAGCTTCTGGTTGCTTGCCATTTCAACACCCTCACCCACCCACCCCCTGCTCTCATGCTCACATTTCTGTCCATGGCTGTTGCTGGCTAGGCCAGCGTTTGTTGCCCATCCCTAATTGCCCTTGAGAAGGTGGTGGTGAGCTGCCTTCTTGAACCGCTGCAGTCCATGTGGGGTAGGTATACCCACAGTGCTGTTAGGAAGGGAATTCCAGGATTTTGACCCAATGACAGTGAAGGAACGGTGATATAGTTCCAAGTCAGGATGGTGTGTGACTTGGAGGAGGACTTGCAGGTGGTGGTGTTCCCATGCATCTGCTGTCCTTGTCCTTCTAGGTGGTAGAGGTCGTGGGTTTGGAAGGTGCTGTCGAAGGAGCCTTGGTGCGTTGCTGCAGTGCATCTTGTAGATGGTACACACTGCTGTCACTGTGTGTCGGTGGTGCAGTGTATTTTTTTTATTCTTTCATGGGATGAGAGAGTCGCTGGCTAGGCAAGCATTTGTTGCCAATCTCTAATTACCCTTGAGAAGGTGGTGGTGAGCCATCATCTTGAAACACCGCAGTCCATCTGGTGCACGTATGCCTACAGTGCAATTAAGAAGGAAGTTCCAGGATTTTGACCCAGCGACAGTGAAGGAACGGCGATATAGTTCCAAGTCAGGATGATGTGTGACTTGGAGGGGAACTTGCAGGTGGTGGTGTTCCAATGCATCTGCTGCCCTTGTCCTTCTAGGTGGTAGATGGCGTGCCAATCAAGCAGGTTGCTTTGCCCTAGATGGTGCCAAGCTTCTTGAGCGGCACTCATCTGGGCAATTGGAGAGTATTCCATCACACTCCTGACTTGTGCCTTGTAGATGGTGGACAGGCTTTGGGGAGTCAGGAGGTGAATTACTCACTGCAGAATTCCCAGCCTCTGACCTGCTCTTGTAGCCACAGCATTTATATGTTTCTGGTCAATGGTAACCCCCAGGATGTTGATAGTGGGGGATTCAGCGATGGTAATGCCGTTGAATGTCAAGGGGAGATGGTTAGATTCTTGTTTGAGATGGTCATTGCCTGGCACTTTTGTGGCGTGAATGTTACTTGCCACTTATCAGCCCAAGCCTGGATATTGTCCAGCTCTTGCTGCATGTGGGCACCTCTGACCTTATGATTGAAGGATGGTCAGTCCTAGGACACTACCCTGAGGAACTCCTGCAGTGATGGCCTGGGACTGAGATGATTGGCCTCAAACTGAAGCTTTTTTGCTAGGTACGACACCAACCTGTGGAGAGTTTTCCAAAATTCCCATCGACTAATTTTGCTAGTGCTCCTTGCTCCATTCTCAGTCAATTGCTGCCTTGATGTCAACGACAGTCACTCTCACCTCACCTCTGTAATTCAGTTCTTTTCACAATCTATATCAATGATTTGGACTTGGAACCAAATGCAAGATTTCTAAGTTTGCTGATGACGCAAAACTAGGTGGGAATGTGAGTTGTGAGGAGGATGCAAAAAGGCTTTAAGGGTATTTTGACAGGAACGTAGGAGCAGATGTAGGCCATTCAGCCCATCGAGCCTGCCCCACCATTCAATATGATCAGGGCTGATCTTCCATTTCAATGCCTTTTTCCCCACACTATCCTCATATCCCCTTATGTCATTTGCATTTAGAAATCTGTCAATCTGACAGGCTAAGTGAGTGGGCAAGAACATGGCAGATGGAATATAATGTGGAAAAATGTGAAGTTATCCACTGTTGTAGGAAAAGCAGACATGCAGAATATTTCTTAAATGGTGAGAGATTGGGAAGTGTTGATGTCCAAAGGGACCTGGGTGTCCTTGTTCATGTCACTGAAAGCTAACATGCAGGTGCAGCAAGCAATTAGGAAAGCAAGAGGAATTGAGTACAGGAGTAAAGAAGTCTTGCTGTTATTGTATAGAGCCTTGGTGAGACGGCACCTGGAGTATTGTGTACAGTTTTGGTCTTCTTACCTAAGAAAGGATATACTTACCATAAAGGGAATGCAACGAAGACTCACCAGATTCATTCCTGGGATGGTGGGACTGTCCTATGAGGAGAGATGGAGGAAACTGGGCCTGTATTCTCTAGAGTTTAGAAGGAGAGGTGATCTCATTGAAACATACAAAATTCATACAGGGCTCGACAGGGTAGATGCAGGAAGGATGTTTCCCCTGGCTGGGGAGTCTAGAAAAGGGGACACAGTCTCAGAATAAGAAGTACACCATTTAGGATTGAGATGAGGAGGAATTTCTTCACTCAGAAGTTGGTGAATCTTTGGAATTCTCTACCCCAGAGGGCTGTAGAGGCTCAGTCATTGAGTATATTCAAGACAGAGATCAATAGATTTCTAGATATTAAAGATATCAAGGGATTATGCGGATAGTGCAGGAAAATGGCATTGAGGTAAAAGGTCAGCCATGATCTAGTTGAACGGTGAAGCAGACTGGAGGGGCCGAATGGCCTACTCCTATTTCCTATGTTTGTCCATGTTTGGACCAAGGCTGTCATGAGGACTGGTGGAATCCAAACTGAGAATGGGTGAGCAGGTTGTTGCTGAGTAAATGCCGCTTAACAGCACTGTCAATGACACCTTCCATCACTTTTCTGGTGATTAAGATAGACCAATGGGGCGGTAATTGGCTGAATTTGATTTGTCCTGCTTTTTGTGGACAGGTCATACCTGCGCAATTTTTCACATTGCCGGGTAGATACCAGTGTTGTAGCTGTACTGAAACAGCTTGGCTAGGGGCGCAGCAAGTCCTGGAGCACAGGTCTTCAGTACTATTGCCGGAATATTGTCAGGACCCATAAACTTTGCAGTATCCAGTGCCTTCAGTCGTTTCTTGATATCACGCGGAGTGAATCGAATTGGCTGAAGTCTGGCATTTGTGACGCTGGGGACTTCAGGAGGAGGCAGAGATGGATCATCCACTCAGTACTTCTGGCTGAAGATTGTTGCAAATACTTCAGCCTTATGTTTTGAACTGATGTGCTGGGCTCTCCCATCATTGAGGATGGGGATATTTGTGGAGCCACCTCCTCCAGTTAGTTGTTTAATTGTCCATTACCATTCATGACTGGGTGTGACAGGACTGCAGAGCTTCGATCTGATCCGTTGGTTATGGGATCGCTAAACTCTGTCTATCACATGCTGCTTCCACTGTTTACCACACATGCATGTAATATAACTTCACTCGGTTGGTACCTCATTTTGAGGTACGCCTGGTGTTGCTCCTGGCCTGCCCTCCTGCATTCTTCCTTGAGGCAGGGTTGATCCCCTGGCTTGATGTTAATGGTAGAGTGGGGTTTATTGTTGAGGCAGAGTTTTTACTGAGGGGGTTTAATGTTGAGATGGAGTTTTCACTGAGGGGGTTTAATGGTGAGATGGAGTTTTCACTGAGGGGGTTTAATGTTGAGATGGAATTTTCACTGAGGGGGTTTAATGTTGATGTGGAGTTTTTACTGAGGGGGTTTAATGGTGAGATGGAGTTTTCACTGAGGGGGTTTAATGTTGATGTGGAGTTTTTACTGAGGGGGTTTAATGGTGAGATGGAGTTTTCACTGAGGGGGTTTAATGTTGAGATGGAGTTTTCACTGAGGGGGTTTAATGTTGATGTGGAGTTTTTACTGAGGGGGTTTAATGTTGAGATGGAGTTTTCACTGAGGCGGTTTAATGTTGATGTGGAGTTTTTACTGAGGGGGTTTAATGTTGATGTGGAGTTTTTACTGAGGGGGTTTAATGTTGAGATGGAGTTTTCACTGAGGGGGTTTAATGTTGATGTGGAGTTTTTACTGAGGGGGTTTAATGGTGAGATGGAGTTTTCACTGAGGGGGTTTAATGTTGAGATGGAGTTTTCACTGAGGGGGTTTAATGTTGAGATGGAGTTTTCACTGAGGGGGTTTAATGGTGAGGCGGAGTTTTTACTGAGGGGGTTTAATGTTGAGATGGAGTTTTCACTGAGGGGGTTTAATGTTGATGTGGAGTTTTTACTGAGGGGGTTTAATGTTGAGATGGAGTTTTCACTGAGGGGGTTTAATGGTGAGATGGAGTTTTCACTGAGGGGGTTTAATGTTGATGTGGAGTTTTTACTGAGGGGGTTTAATGTTGATGTGGAGTTTTTACTGAGGGGGTTTAATGTTGAGATGGAGTTTTCACTGAGGGGGTTTAATGTTGAGATGGAGTTTTCACTGAGGGGGTTTAATGTTGATGTGGAGTTTTTACTGAGGGGGTTTAATGTTGATGTGGAGTTTTTACTGAGGGGGTTTAATGTTGATGTGGAGTTTTTACTGAGGGGGTTTAATGTTGAGATGGAGTTTTCACTGAGGGGGTTTAATGTTGATGTGGAGTTTTTACTGAGGGGGTTTAATGTTGAGATGGAGTTTTCACTGAGGGGGTTTAATGTTGAGATGGAGTTTTTACTGAGGGGGTTTAATGTTGATGTGGAGTTTTTACTGAGGGGGTTTAATGTTGAGATGGAGTTTTCACTGAGGGGGTTTAATGTTGAGATGGAGTTTTCACTGAGGGGGTTTAATGTTGATGTGGAGTTTTTACTGAGGGGGTTTAATGTTGATGTGGAGTTTTTACTGAGGGGGTTTAATGTTGAGATGGAGTTTTCACTGAGGGGGTTTAATGTTGATGTGGAGTTTTTACTGAGGGGGTTTAATGTTGAGATGGAGTTTTCACTGAGGGGGTTTAATGTTGAGATGGAGTTTTCACTGAGGGGGTTTAATGTTGATGTGGAGTTTTTACTGAGGGGGTTTAATGTTGATGTGGAGTTTTTACTGAGGGGGTTTAATGTTGATGTGGAGTTTTTACTGAGGGGGTTTAATGTTGATGTGGAGTTTTTACTGAGGGGGTTTAATGTTGAGATGGAGTTTTCACTGAGGGGGTTTAATGTTGAGATGGAGTTTTCACTGAGGGGGTTTAATGTTGATGTGGAGTTTTTACTGAGGGGGTTTAATGTTGATGTGGAGTTTTTACTGAGGGGGTTTAATGTTGAGATGGAGTTTTCACTGAGGGGGTTTAATGTTGAGATGGAGTTTTCACTGAGGGGGTTTAATGTTGATGTGGAGTTTTTACTGAGGGGGTTTAATGGTGAGATGGAGTTTTCACTGAGGGGGTTTAATGTCGAGATGGAGTTTTTACTGAGGGGGTTTAATGTTGAGATGGAGTTTTCACAGGGGGTTTAATGTTGAGATGGAATTTTCACTGAGGGGGTTTAATGTTAATATGGAGTTTTCACTGAGGGGGTTTAATGTTGAGATGGAGTTTTCACTGAGGCGGTTTAATGGTGAGGCGGAGTTTTCACTGAGGGGGTTTAATGGTGAGATGGAGTTTTCACTGAGGGGGTTTAATGTTGAGATGAAGTTTTTACTGAGGGGGTTTAATGGTGAGGCGGAGTTTTCACTGAGGGGGTTTAATGGTGAGATGGAGTTTTCACTGAGGGGGTTTAATGGTGAAGCGGAGTTTTCACTGAGGGGGTTTAATGGTGAGGCGGAGTTTTCACTGAGGGGGTTTAATGGTGAAGCGGAGTTTTCACTGAGGGGGTGTAATGGTGAGGCGGAGTTTTCACTGAGGGGGTTTAATGGTGAGGCGGAGTTTTCACTGAGGGGGTTTAATATTGAGGCGGAGTTTTCACTGAGGGGGTTTAACGTTGAGATGCAGTTTTCACTGAGGGGGTTTAACGTTGAGATGGAGTTTTCACTGAGGGGGTTTAATGTTGAGATGGAGTTTTCACTGAGGGGGTTTAATATTGAGGTGGAGTTTTCACTGAGGGGGTTTAACGTTGAGATGCAGTTTTCACTGAGGGGGTTTAATGTTGAGATGGAGTTTTCACTGAGGGGGTTTAATGTTGAGATGGAGTTTTCACTGAGGGGGATTAATGTTGAGGTGGGAGGGTCTATTGAGGGTGTTTGATATGGAGGGTGAGCATTCAGAATAGCAACAGCTGGTGCCTTAAAACCAGCCGCTTCGGGTAGATGGAGCTCATTAGTTGTGGTTGGCGGTCTGTCTAGGAGCGGGCAAACTCTGATTTTAAACCTACCCGTGCCTCCGGGTGGGACTCTTTAGCCAGAGGCTAGGAGAAGGAAACTCCGATGTAAAACCTACACCTTTGTGATTACCACAGTCATTTCAGCCCCACTGAGGCACTGCAGAGAAACCCTTAGCCTAAAGAGTGAGATCATCAGCGTGAGCTGATCTTCACTTTAAATCAACTAAGCGCAGGTGGGAAGAATAAGGCCTGCACCAATAATGGCACGTGCAAGATGGCTTTTCCTTTATTACCCGAGGTATAGAATATAAGAGCAGGGAGGTTATGCTGGAACTGTATAACTCATTGGTTAGGCCACAACTTGAATACTGTGTGCAGTTCTGGTCACCTCATTACAGAAAGGATGCAATTGCACTAGAGAGGGTACAGAGGAGATTTACGAGGATGTTGCCAGGACTGGAAAAATGCAGCTATGAGGAATGATTGGATAGGCTGGGGTTGTTCTCCTTAGAGCAGAGGAGGCTGAGGGGAGATCTGATTGAAATGTACAAAATTTTGAGGGGCCTGGATAGAGTGGAGGTGAGTGACGAGGGAGCTTAGATTTAAAGTGATTGGTAAAAAAAAATTAGAGGGGAGATGAGGAAAAACTTTTTCACCCAAAGGGTGGTGGGGGTCTGGAACTCACTGCCTGAAAGGGTAGTTGACGCAGAGACCCTCAACTCATTCAAAAGGAGCCTGGATATGCACCTCAAATGCTGTATTCTGCAGGACAAGGACTAAATGCTGGAAGGTGGGATTAGAAGAGATGGATTGTTTTTCAGCCGGCACAGACACGATGAACCAAGTGGCCTCTTTTTGTGCCTTAAACGTTTTATGATTCTATGGCAATGGCAGCTGCAGTCTCAATTCTGCATGAAGGTGGCTCAGAAGTCTAGGTTGTCTGACTGGAGACATCATCATCCTTTGGCAGCACTCTAAGTGACCAAGCAGCCTTTTCTAGGGATAGTGCTGCTGCTCCAAATGAGGTCAACGGGCATCTCTCAAACATTGCAAAAGAAAGACGTAACGAAAAGAGCCAAAACATTCTGAAATTTGCCTGTTGAAATGTTCGCAAAATAACTGACAGATGACAACTTGCGCCCTCCAAGACGAATTGTGTTTGTTGCCAAAGAATTAGCTTGGCTTGATATCGATATTTTTTTTTATTCATTCAGGGATGTGGGCTTCACTGGCTAGGACAGCATTTATTGCCCATCCCTAATTGCCCTTGAGAAGGTGGTGGTGAGCTGCCTTCTTGAACCGCTGCAGTCCATTTGGGGTAGGTAACTTGCTGGTGGTGGTGTTTCCATGTATTTGCTGCCCTTGTCCTTCTAGTTGGTAGAGGTCGCGGGTTTGGAAGGTGCTGTCTAAGGAGCCTTGGTGCGTTGTTGCAGTGCATCTTGTAGATGGTACACATTGCTGCCACTGTGCGTCGGTGGTGGAGGGAGTGAATGTTTGTAGATGGGGTGCCAATCAAGTGGGCTGCTCTGTCCTGGATGGTGTCGAGCTTCTTGAGTGTTGTTGGAGCTGCACCCATCCAGGCAAGTGGAGAGTATTCCATCACACTCCTGACTTGTGCCTTGTAGATGGTGGACAGACTTTGGGGAGTCAGGAGGTGAGTTACTCGCCTCAGAATTCCTAGCCTCTGACCTGCTCTCGTAGCCACGGTACTTATATGGCTACTCCAGTTCAGTTTCTGGTCAATGGTAGCCCCTAGGATGTTAATAGTGGGGGATTCAGCAATGGTAATGCTGTTGAATGTCAAGGGGAGATGGTTAGATTCTCTCTTGGAGATGGTCATTGCCCGGCCCTTGTGTGGCGCGAATGTTACTTGCCACTTATCAGCCCAAGCCTGGATATTGTCCAAGTCTTGCTGCATTTCTACATGGACTGCTTCAGTATCCGAGAAGTCACGAATGGTGCTGAACATTGTGCAATCATCAGCGAACATCCCCACTTCAGACCTTATGATTGAAGGAAGGTCATTGATGAAGCAGCTGAAGATGGTTGGGCCTAGGACACTACCCTGAGGAACTCCTGTAGTGATGTCCTGGAGCTCAGATGATTGACCTCCAACAGCCACAACCATCTTCCTTTGCGCTAGGTATGACTCCAGCCAGCGGAGGGTTTTCCCTGATTCCCATTGACCTCAGTTTTGCTTGGGCAATACTCAGTGAAGTTCGCTTTGCAGAACAAGATTCACCAACAGAATATGGTGCAGGCTACAATCTTTCTTGGTTAGGGAAAGGCAAGGAGGAATGATGTCTAACCAGTGTCGGCTTTATGATAAAGAATACAATTGCAAGCAAGCTCCACAGCCTTCCCATCAGTCATTCTGATCGTCTCATATCCCTTCGACTGCCCATTCAAAACAACCAATTTGGCACCGTTATCAGTGTATATAACCCTACACTACAGGCTGATCGTGTTGTGAAAGAAGGCTTCTATCGTGATCTGCACAATCTTCTTCTTAAGACCAACACCAATGAGAAACTCATCATACTGGGGGATCTTAATGCAAAACTTGTTTGCTTCTGGAATTTTGTACCGAGCATAAACTCAGCATCACCAATACCCTGTCCTGGAAGGTGGTCAGATTCAAAACCACTTGGAAACATCCACGTTCAAAACACTGGCACCTCTTGGACTACATCCTAGTCTGCCAATGTGACACCTGAGATGTATTTCGGACCAGAGTTATGCCCAGTGCTGATTGTTACACTGACCACAGAATGGTCTGAGCAAAAGTCACCCTCAAAATTAAGCCACCTCCCCAAGAGAAAGGGCCCAATAACAAAAAAACTCCAAGTTCACCGACTCCATCTGCCACAGGTTAAGGAAGAACTTGAGAGCAAACTGGAAATTAAGTCCAATGATAACATGTTCCCAGATGCTGAAACGGACCCAGGTGAACAGTGGAAGCAGACGATCAGTTCTTCAGGAAACAACTGCAGAAGTGGTCAGTTACTCAGTGAGAAAGAACAGGGACTGGTTTGATGGAAATGACTCCAGAATCCAAGATTTGCTACAATGCAAAACTTCTTGCAAGGCCAGGCGACCAATTGGCAAAAGCCACTTATGGGGAGCCTGCAGAACCCGACAAACCAAAGTTTGAGTTATTCAGAACGACTGGTGGCAAGCACTGGAAGAGAAGACACACAGTTACGCAGATAGCGGTGACATGAGACTGTCCCACCTGGCACAGGCACTGCTGCGATCATCTGATAGCACAACCCTGCTTACTGACAAAGAGACCATCATGATTCAATGGTCAGAGCACTTTGAAAGCCTCTTTGGGGATGAAAGGATGGTGCAGGAAGCTTTGATAGCAAGGATAACACAAAGGAAAACAACGTTCAAATTGGATGAAGCCCCCAACCCACAAAGAGATCACAAGCGCTACAGCACGATTGAAATTCTGCAAGGTCCTGGGTATTGCTGGTATTCCAGCAGAGCAGGGAGGTAGCATACTTCTTGACAAGCTCACAGAGCTGTTTATGGCTTGCTGGGAGAAAGACATAATGCCACTTCACAAAGCAGTGATTGTCACCCACTACAAAAACAAGGGGGAAAAGTCAGGTTGCTCAAATTACAGAGGCAAAATCTTAGCAAAAGTACTTCTAAACAGACTCGTATGAACAATCACTGAGGAAACTCTCCCAGAGAGTCAGTGTGGATTTAGGCCAAGCAGAGGAACAACAGATATGGTCTTTGTACTGAGACAGATCCAAGAAAAATGCAGGGAACAGAACATGGGCCTGTATGTTTCCTTCATGGACCTCATAAAGGTCCTTGATACCATCAGCCGGGATGGACTGTGGGAAATACTGTCTAGACTGGGTTGTACACAAGTTCCTGGAGATACTCTGACAGCTGCATGTAGGACAGCAAGGTTAGGTGAAACTGAATAGAGCTCTCTCTCTCTGACAGCTTCCCTATCTCCAATGGTGTAAAACAAGGGTGTGTTCTTGCACCAACCCTCCATCCATCTTCGTCAGCCTCATGCTTCAGGAGGCTAAGAGAGATTGACAGAGGGTTGTTTACATCTGTTTCTGAACAAATGGAGGTCTTTTCAATCTACAACTCTCAGCACTATCAAACACCACAGAAGTGCACATATTGGAACTTCTTTTTGCTGATGATTGTCCCCTTGTAGCCCACACACAGGAAGCACCTCAGCTCATCGTGAACAGCTTCTCAGAAGCAGCGAAGGCATTCAGCCTTACGATCAGACTGAAGAAAACAAGTGCTTCTCCAACCCACACTCCGTGAAAATTACAACTCACTGATCGATATCGAGCTCTTCAGGAGGGTTGAAACTAGTTTGGCAGGGGGATGGGAACCGGAGCTACGGAACAGTGGATGGGGTAGCTGTTGAACAGGCAGATACAGAGTGCAGAGAGTCTGTGAGGAAGGTTAGACAGTTGACAGGGCAAAGTTGCAGCCAGTATGATGGGTTGAAGTGTGTCTATTTTAATGCAAGAAGTGTCAGGAATAAGGGTGATGAACTTAGAGCATGGATCAGTACTTGGAGCTACGATGTTGTGGCCATTACGGAGACTTGGATATCACAGGGGCAGGAATGGATGTTGGATGTTCCGGGGTTTAGATGTTTCAAAAGGAATAGGAAGGGAGGTAAAAGAGGTGGGGGAGTGGCATTGCTAATCAGGGATAGTATCACAGCTGCAGAAAGGGAGGTCGTTGAGGAGGGTTTGTCTACTGAGTCATTATGGGTGGAAGTCAGAAACAGGAAAGGAGCAGTCACTTTGTTGGGAGTTTTCTATAGATCCCCCAATAGCAACAGAGACACGGAGGAACAGATTGGGAGGCAGATTTTGGAAAGCTGCAGAAGTAACAGGGTTGTTGTCATGGGTGACTTCAACTTCCCTAATATTCATTGGAACCTCCTTAGTGCAAATAGTTTGGATGGAGCAGTTTTTGTCAGGTGTGTCCAGGAAGGTTTCCTGACTCAATATGTAGATAGGCCAACTAGAGGGGAGGCTATGTTGGACTTGGTGCTTGGCAACGAACCAGGCCAGGTGGCAGATCTCGCGGTGGGAGAGCATTTCAGTGATAGTGATCACAACTCCCTGACCTTTACTATAGTCATGGAGAGGGACAGGAGCAGACGGGGTGGGAAAATATTTAATTGGGGGAGGGGGAATTACAATGCTATTAGGCAGGAACTGGGGAGCTTAAATTGGGAACTGATGTTCTCAGGGAAATGCACGACAGAAATGTGGAGATTGTTTAGGGAGCACTTGCTGCGACTGCTGGATAGGTTTGTCCCGATGAGGCAGGGAAGGGATGGTAGGGTGAAGGAACCTTGGATGACAAGAGATGTGGAACAGCTAGCCAAGAGGAAGAAGGAAGCTTACTTAAGGTTGAGGAAACAAGGATCAGACAGGGCTCTAGAGGGTTACAAGGTAGCCAGGAAGGAACTGAAGAATGGACTTAGGAGAGCTAGAAGGGGACATGAAAAAGTCTTGGCGGGTAGGATTAAGGAAAATCCCAAGGCGTTCTACACTTATGTGAGGAACAAGAGTGAGGGTAGGGCCGATCAGGGATAGTGGAGGAAACTTGTGCCTGGAGTCGGAGGAGGTCGGGGAGGTCCTAAATGAATACTTTGCTTCAGTATTCACTAGTGAGAGGGACCTTGTCGTTTGTGAGGACAGCGTGGAACAGGCTGATATGCTCGAACAGGTTGAGCTTAAGAGGGAGGATGTGCTGGAAATTTTGAATGATATGAGGACAGATAAATCCCCGGGGCCAGACGGGATATACCCAAGGATATTACGGGAAGCGAGGGAAGAGATTGCCGCGCCTTTGGCGATGATCTTTGCGTCTTCACTGTCCACTGGAGTAGTACCGGATGATTGGAGGGTCGCAAATGTTGTTCCCTTGTCCAAGAAAGGGAATAGGGATAACCGTGGGAATTATAGACCAGTCAGTCTTATGTCGGTAGTGGGCAAATTATTGGAGAGGATTCTGAGAGACAGGATTTATGATTATTTGGAAAAGCATGGTTTGATTAGAGACAGTCAGCATGGCTTTGTGAGGGGCAGGTCATGTCTCACAAGCCTTATTGAATTCTTAGAAGATGTGACGAAACACATTGATGAAGGAAGAGCAGTGGATGTGGTGTATATGGATTTTAGCAAGGCGTTTGATAAGGTTCCCCATGGTAGGCTCATTCAGAAAGTAAGGAGGCATGGGATTCAGGGAAGGTTGGCTGTCTGGATACAAAATTGGCTGGCCCATAGAAGTCAGAGGGTGGTAGTAGATGGAAAGTATTCAGCCTGGAGCTCGGTGACCAGTGGTGTTCCGCAGGGATCTGTTCTGGGACCTCTGCTCTTTGTGATTTTTATAAATGACTTGGATGAGGAAGTGGAAGGCTGGGTTAGCAAGTTTGCCGATGACACGAAGGTTGCTGGTGTTGTGGATAGTGTGGAAGGCTGTTGTAGGTTGCAACGGGACATTGACAGGATACAGAGCTGGGCTGAGAAGTGGCAGATGGAGTTCAACCTGGAAAAGTGTGAAGTGATTCATTTTGGAAGGTCGAATTTGAATGCAGAATACAGGCTTAAAGACAGGATTCTTGGTAGTGCGGAGGAACAGAGGGATCTTGGGGTCCATGTCCATAGATCGCTCAAAGTTACCACCCAAGTTGATAGGGTTGTTAAGAAGGCGTATGGTGTGTTGGCTTTCATTAACAGGGGGATTGAGTTTAAGAGCCGCGAGGTTATGCTGCAGCTCTATAAGGCCCTGGTTCGACCTCACTTGGAATATTGTGTTCAGTTCTGGTCGCCTCATTATAGGAAGGATGTGGAAGCTTTAGAGAGGGTGCAGAGGAGATTTACCAGGATGCTGCCTGGACTGGAGGGCATGTCCTACGAAGAAAGATTGAGGGAGCTCGGGCTTTTCTCATTGGAGCGAAGAAGGATGAGAGGTGACTTGATAGAGGGGTACAAGATGATGAGAGGCATAGATAGAGTGGATAGTCAGAGACTTTTTCCCAGGGTGGAAAGGGCTATCACCAGGGGGCATAATTTTAAGGTGATTGGAGGAAGGTTTCGGGGAGATGTCAGAGGTATGTTCTTTACACAGAGAGTGTTGGGTGCGTGGAATGCGCTGCCAGCGGTGGTAGTAGAAGCAGATACATTAGGGACATTTAAGCGACTCTTGGATAGGTACATGGATGATAGTAGAATGAAGGGTAGGTAGTTAGTTTGATCTTAGAGTAGGTTAAAGGTTCGGCACAACATCGTGGGCCGAAGGGCCTGTACTATGCTGTACTGTTCTATGTTCTATGGTTATCAATTCACATATCTGGGCAGCGTTACGTCAATCGATGCCTCCAGCAGTAAAGACATTGACAATCGCTGGTCCAAAGCCAACAGCTCTTTTGGCCAACTCTCTAAATGACTTTGGAAAAAATCACATTTTGCACATTTCCACGAGAATCCAGGTGTTATCACTACCCTCTTGTATGGCTTGGAAGCTTGGGTCCTGTACAGAAAAAAAATTAAGCTACTTGAACACTTCCATCAATGCTGCTTTGCTCCATCATGAATATCAAATGGCAGGACTACATTACAAATATTGAAGTCCTTAGAAGAGTGAATTTACCCAGCATTGAGAACATTCTCCTACAACGGCAGCGGTGCCGGACAGGGCACGTGTCACACATGGAAAACACCAGAATGCCAAAAGGAGTGCTGTATGGAGACGTGTGCTTCAGGAAGCAGAATCGAGGTGCTCCGCAAAAAATGTTTCAAGGACCAGCAGAAGAAACAACTCTCCTTGGCTGACGTCAAAGAACAGATGTGGGAGCAAGAAGCTGCTGACAGGAACAACTGGTGCGCAAAAATCAGGAACGTTATGCACAGGTTTGAGTCCTTAAGACGCGAAGCCGTAGGAGAGAAACATCAAAAACGGAAGGAAGCTGCTTCTGCCCAGGTTCCCCCAGCTCAAGAATTCCGGTGCCTGTGGATCTTGAATTGGACTGTTTAGCCACCAGCAAGCGTGTCAGCACCCATAGAGCCAAATCTTCACTCGATCTTCGTCTATGAAGAACTAGCCATCATCACCATTGTTGTTGTAGAGAGATGCTAAGAGGCTGTCTCTCCTGACTGGACAGTCTAGAACTAGGGGTCACGGTCTCAGGATAAGGGGTCAGCCATTTAGGATTGTTGAGAAGAAATCTCATCACACAGAGGGTGTAAATCTTTGGAACTCTCTATCCCAGAGGGCCATGGATGCTCAGTTGATGAATATATTCAAGACTGAAATCATTAGATTTTGGGGCATTAAGAGAATCAGGGATCTGTGGATAGGGTGCCTAAGTGGAGTTGATGCAGATTAACTATGATGTTACTGAATGGTGGAACAGGTTCGAGGAACTGTATGGCCTACACCTGCTCCTACTTCTCATTAGTGCAGTCAAATAAAACAGTTTAAAATTAACTACATTTCAACACTGAACTCCAGTTCCAAGCTGAACTCCCTCTGCCCACCAGGCCACTCATCTCAGCCCCAAGACACTTCTGCAGGGATTTCTCAGGGTAGCATCTTAAGCCCAACTATCTTCAGCTGCTTCATCAATGACCTTCCCTCCATCAGAAGTGGAAATGTTCGATGATGATCGTACAACGTTCAGTACCATTCACAACTCCTCAGATACTGAAGCAGTCTGTGCCCGCATGCAGCAAGACCTGGACAACATTCAGGTTTGGGCTGATAAGTGGCTAGTCACATTCACACTAAACAAGCACCAGACAATGACCATCTAACTTTCTCCCAGTGATATTCAACAACATTACCAGTGTTGAATTCCCCATCAACATCTTGGGGGTTACCACTGACCAGAAACTGAGCTGGACGAACCGTATAAATACTGTGGCTACAAGAGCAGGTCAGAGGCTGGGAATTCTGTGGCGAGTAACTCACCTCCTGACTCTCCAAAGCCTGTCCACCATCTATGAAGGCACAAATCAGGAGTGTGATGAAATACTCCCGACTTGTCTGGTTGAGTGCAGCTCCAAAAACACTCAAGAAGCTCAATACTATACAGGACAAAGCAGCCCACTTGATCAGCACCCCATCCACCACCTTCAACATTCACTCCCTTCACTACTGGTACACAGTGGCAACAGTGTGTACCATCTACAAGATACACTGCAGCAACTCACCAAGCCTCTTTTGCCAGCACCTTCCAAACGCATGACCTCTATCACCTAGAAGGACAAGAACAGCAGATGCATGGGAGCATGACCACCTGCAAGTTCCCCTCCAAGCCACACATCATCCTATTAGGAACATAGGAGCAGCAGTTGGCCATTCAGCCCATCGAGCCTGCCTTGCCATTCAATACGATTATGGCTGATAATCCATTTCGATGCTTTTTCCCACATATCCCTTTATGTCATTTGTATTTAGAAATCTGTCAATCTCTGCTTTAAGCATACTCAATGACTGAGCTTCCACAGCCCTCTGGGGTAGAGAATTCCAAAGATTCACAACCCTCTGAGTAAAGAAGTTTCTCCTCATCTCAGTGCTGAGTGGCTTCCCCCTTATTTGGAAATTGTGTCCCCTGGTTCTAGACTCCCCAACCAGGGGAAACATCTTAGCTGCATCTACCCTGTCTATCCCTTTAAGTATTTTGTAGATTTCAATGAGATCACCTCTTATTCTTTGAAACTCTAGAGAATACAGGCCCAGTTTCCCCAATCTCTCTTCATAGGACAGTCCCGCCATCCTGGGAACAAGTCTGTTGAACCTTTGTTGCACTCCCTCTCTGGTAATAATATCCTTGGATGGAGTGCAAAGATGATTTACTAGGCTGATTCCTGGGATGGCAGGATTGACGTATGAGGAGAGATTAGGTTAACTCGGCCTATATCCACTAGAGTTTAGAAGAATGAGTGGGGATCTCATAGAAACCTATAAAATCCTAACAGGATTAGACAGGCTAGATGCAGGGGGGATGTTCCCGATGGCTGGGGAGTCCAGAACCAGGAGTCACAGTCTCAGGATATGGGGTATGCCATTTAGAACGGAGATGAGGAGAAATTTCCACTCAGAGGGTGGTGAACCTGTGGAATTCTCCACCGCAGAAGGCAGTGGAGGCCAAATCATTAAATCTATTCAAGAAGGAGATAGATATATTTCTTAATGCCAAAGGGATCAAGGGATATGGGGAAAAAGCGGGAACAGGGTACTGAATTAGATGATCAGCCATGATCTTTTTTGAATGGCGGAGCAGGCCCGAAGGGCCAAATGGCCTACTCCTGCTCCTATTTTCTATGTAATATCCTTGCTAAGGTAAGGGAACCAAACTGCACACAGTTCTCCAGTCTAACCAAGGTTCTATACAATTGAAGCAAGACTTCACTACTCCTGTACTCAAATCCTTTTGTGATCAAGGCTAACATACCATTAGCCTTCCTAATTGCTTGCTAAACCTGCATGCTAGCTTTCAGTGACTTATTGACAAGGACACCCAGGTCCCTTTGTACATCTACTCTTTCTAATCTATCATTTAAGAAATACTCTGCACATCTATTCCTCCTACCAAAGTGGGGATAATCACATTTTTCCACATTATAATTCCATCTGCCCTGTTGTTGCCCACTCACTAAGTCTCTCCAAATCCCCTTGAAGCCACTTTGCATCTTCCTCACAACACACATTCCCAGCTAATTTTGTGTCATCCGTGAACTTGGAAATACTACATTTTGGTCCCCACATCCAAATCATTGATTATATATTGTGAACAGCTGGGGCCCAAGCACTGATCCTTGCGTACCCCACTAGACACAACCTGCCAATGCGAGAATGACCCATTTATTCCTACTCTCTGTCTTCTGCCTGTTAACCAACCCTTCATCTATGCCAGTATATTACCCCCTATCCCATGTGCTTTAATTTTGCCAAACAACGTCCTGTGGGGGACTTTATCAAAAGCCTTCTGAAAATCCAAGTATACCATGTCAACTGACTCCCTTATTTCAATTCTGTTAGTAACATCCTCAAAAAACTCCAACATGTTCGTCAAACATGATTTCCCATTCATAAATCCATGATGACTATGCCCAATCAGATCATTATTATCCAAGTGTCCATTTATCACATCCTTTAGAATAGATTCTATCATTTTCCCCAATGATTGATGCAAGACCAACAGGTCTGTAATCCCCTGTTTTCTCTCTCCCTCCCTTCTTAAATAGTGAGGTGACATTTGCTACCTTCCAATCTGCAAGAACTGTTCCAGAACCTATAGAATTTTGGAAGATGATCACCAATGCATCCACTATCTCCATAGCTACCTCTTTCAACACTCTGGGATGTAGAATATCAGGTCCTGGGGACTTATCAACCTTCAGCCCCATTAATTTCTCCAAATCAACCTTCTTACTAATACTAATTTTGTTTAATTCCTCATTGTCCCTAATCCCATGGATCTCGAATTCTGTGAGATTTCTTGTATCTTCCTCAGTGAAGACAGACACAAAGTAATCATTTAGCTTCTCTGCCATTTCTCTATTCCCCATTATAAATTCTCCTGACTCTGTCTGTAGTGGACCCACATTTGTCTAGCCAAATGTTTCCTTTTTACGTACCTATAGAAGCTTTTACAGTCCATGTATATATTTTCTGATAGCTTACATTCATATTCTATTCTCCCTTTCTTTATCGGTTTCTTGGTCCTCCTTTGCTGTTGTTCTAAAATCATCTCAATCCTCAGGTTTACTATTTCTGGCAACTTTCTAGACCTTTTCGTTTAATCTTATACAATCCTTAATTTCCTTTGTTATCCACGGATGACTGCCTTTACTTTTGGGATTTTTGTGCCTTGAAGGAATGTATAGTTGCTGTAAACTATGTAATATTTCTTTAAAGACTATCCATTGCTTATGTACTGTCATACCTTTTAATGGATTTTCCCAATCCACCTCAGCCAATTTGCCCCTCACACCTTCATAATTTCCTTTGTTGAAATTTAACACCCTGGTTTCAGATTGAACTACCTCACTTTCAAACATAATGTAAAATTCTATTATATTATGGCCATTCGTCCCTAAAGATTTTTTTACAGCAAGATTATTAATTAGCCCTTTCTCATTACATAATACTAGATCTAAAATAGCCTGTTCTCCAGTCAGTTCCTCAACCTACTGCTCTAGAAAACCATCCCTAACACACTCCAGAAACTCATCCTCCACATAGAAACAAGGCGCAGGAGTAGGCAATTCAGCCCTTTGAGCCTGCTCCGCCATTCATTATGATCATGGCTGATCATCCAACTCGGTAACCTGTTCCCGCTTTCGCCCCATATCCTTTGATCCCATTAAACCCAAGAGCTATATCTAACTCCTTCTTGAAAACAATGTTTTGGCCTCAATTGCTTTCTGTGGTAGCGAATTCCACAGGCTCACCACTCTCTGGGTGAAGAATTTCTCCTCATCTCATTCCTGAAAGGTTTACCCCGTATCCTTAGACTATGACCCCTAGTTCTGGACTCCCCCACCATTGGGACCATCCTTCCTGCATCTACCCTGTCAAGTCCTGTTAGAATTTTATAGGTTTCTATGCGTTCGCCCCTCACTCTTCTGAACTCTAGTGCTTATTAGGTTTACCCAGTCTATATGTAGATTGAAGTCACACATGATTACTGTATTACCCATGCTACATACTTCTCTAATCTCCTGATTAATACCATGCCCCACACTACCACTACTGTTTGGTGGCCTATAAACAACTCCTACCAATGTTTGCTGCCCCTTGCTGTTTCTTAGCTCCACCTAAACAGATTCTGCATTTTGTTCTTCCGATCTGAGATCCTCCCTTACTAATGTACTGATCCCATCCCTTAACAGTGCAACACCACCTCCTTTTCCTTTTTGCCTGTCCTTCCTAAATGTCAAATATCCTTGAATATTCTGTTCCCAGTCTTGGTCACCCAGTAGCCTTGTTTCCATTATGGCAATTAGATCATACCCATTTACCTCTATTTGGGCCTTTAAATCATCTAGCTTGTTGCGAATGCTGCGTGCATTCAGGTAGAGTGCCCTTAACCTTGTCTTCTTGACATTATTCTGCATTCTAAATCTAGTTGATGATTTCCTTTGTTTTGCCTGCCTTCTAATGTCACTTGCTACTTTTCTACTCCTGTTGCCAGCTTTACTTCCTTCCAATTTGAGCTACCCCTCAGGTTCCCAAACCCCTGACAATCTAGTTTAAACCCTCCCCAACAGAACTAGCAAATCTCCCTGTGAGGATGTTAGTTCCAGTCCTGTTAAGGTGTAGTCTATCCATCGTGTATGGGTCCCAACTGCCCCAGAACCAGTTCCAATGCCTCAGAAATCTGATGCCCTCCCTCTTCCACCAATTCTCCAGCTACGCGTTCAATCGATTAACCCTCCTGTTCCTATGCTCACTAGCACGTGGCACTGGGTATAATCCTGAGATTACTGCTTTGGAGGTCCTGCTTTTTAATTTCCTTCCTAACTCCCTAAAATCTGCTTTCAGGACCTCATCCCTCTTCTGACCTATGTCATTGGTAGGAACTTGGAACTATATAACTGTTCCCTCATTGTCGTTGGGTCAAAGTCCTGGAACTCCCTCCCTAACAGCACTGTAGGTGTACCTACACCTCTTGGACTGCAGCGGTTCAGGAAGGTGGCTCACCACCACCTTTTCAAAGGCAATTAGGCATGAGCAATAAATGTTGGCCTTGCCAGTGCTGCTCACATTCCATGAAAGAATAAAAAGCTGCCTTCTCCCTCCAGTGACCTGCCACCTGGAGCAATCTGCTTAAATTCTCTCTGTTAACACTTACCAGTCTGGTCTGGTAGACCAAGGATCACACTCAGTTTCAGCATCAAACACCTGCCGAGGCCAAATTCACTTCTTTAGCAGACTCTCAGTCAGCCACCCACCACTGCAAAGGAATATCCTTCTAAGGTGTGTGCAGAGCACAGGTGAGCCTTGCTGTGTACCTAGTCTGTGCTGTACCTGATCCAGCATGTCTTGATGGTGGAGGATGGTAAGATTAGGTTCTGCTGCCACATTCCTGCAGTTTACTATCCTGCCTATGCATCCCACCTAGACTCATCATGACAGATGCCTCATTTGGATGAAACAATCGGAAAGCTGTTACCTGCATGGAGCTGTGGGCCCATGAGACAGATTCAATTGGGGCCTTAAAAAGAGAGCCAGATAATTTATTGGATTAGAAAGAAATTGCAGGGCTACAGGGAAAAGGCTGGGGAGTGGGTCTGGCTGAGTTGCTGTTGCAGAGTTGGCATGGACACGATGAGTCAAATGGCCTCCTTCTGTGCTGTAACCATTCTATGATTTTGGCCGTAAACCTCAGGGCAGGCAGAAACAGGCAATATAATTGGCTTGTCTGCAGTACTCCCGGGCTAGTGAGGAAGAGAATCAGCCACAAGTCTCAACTTGTTATGCAGCAATCCCTAGAAAGTGTGTGTGTTGTGTATCTGTACATGTATGGAAGTGTATTTATGTGTGTATGCATATATGTGTATATATTTGAGTGCGTATGCGTGTGTATGGATATGCATGTGTATATGGGTCAAAGTTTTCCGCATGTTCATGCATAAACATTTAGTGAGGACAGTGCCTGTCAAGCTCAGTCGTGTGCCTCACACATCTACCAATCACCTTGAATCTGTGCCCCCTGGTAATTGACCTCTCCTCTAGGGGAAACAGGTCCTTCCTGTCTACCCCTCTCAATATCCTCCAGTTTAATGTGTATTCCCTCACTTTATTTGCCCTCCCCAAATGCATTAACTCACACTCCTCCAGACTGAATTCCATTTGCCACTTTTCCACCCACTCAACCAAACCATTGATATCTTTCTGGAGTTTACAACTATCCTCTTCACTATCAACTACATGACCAATTTTTGTGTCATCAGCAAATTTCCCAATCATGCCTCCCACATTTAAGTCCAAATCATTAATATATACCACAAACAGCAAGAGACCCAACACTGAGCCCTGTGGTACACCACTGGAATGGCTGAAATGGCCTGACCAAGGTGAGTGTCAGTATGTTCAGAAGGAGGAGGAGGAGGGTGTGGTAGGGGAGTAAAACAGAAGTAAACAACAAATAGGATGGGGAGACTGCTCCAAATAAGTAAGTTATAGACAAATAAAATATTGCAAAGGAGAAAGCAATCCATTTATACAGAGACTCAACGGATCTGCAAGACATCCCAAAGCACTTCACAACCCATGGATGGCTTGTTAAACTGTTAACTAGACAAACCTGGCAGCCAAAATTGCACACAGCAAGATCCCACAGCAGCAAATAACGTGAATGAGCTATTTTTGTCAGTGGTGGTTGTGGAAGAAGATTGACTGTTGAGGGCAAAAATAAAGGTAAAGATTAGGGGCTTTCTCCTTCTCAAGTGGACTGCAGCCTTTGACATGGTTGACATCATCCTCCTGCAAAGCCTCTCCACTGTTGTCCAGCTGGGTGGACTGCACGTGCCTGGTTCCACACTTATGTATCTAATTGTCACCAGAGAATCACCATCAATGCCTTCTCTTCCCATTCTTGCACTGCTACCTCTGTTGCCCTCGAGGATCTATCTTTGTCCCTCTCTTATTTAGAGCCATAGAAAAGTTACAGCACAGAAAGAGGCCATTCAGCCCATCATGTCTGCACCAGTTGAAAAAAAACAGCTGCCCAATCTAATCCCACCTTCCAGCACCTGACCCATAGCCTTGCAGGTTACAGCAATCCAGGTGCAGGTCCAGGTGCCTTTTAGATGGTTTGAGGGTTTCTGCCTCCACCACCGATCCTGGCAGTGAATTCCAGACATCCACCACCCTCTGGGTGCAAAAGTTTTTCCTCATGTCCCCTCTAATCCTTCTACCAATCATCTTGAATCTGTGTCCCCTGGTAATTGACCTCTCCGCTAGGGAAACAGGTCCTCCCTGTCTACTCTATCTAGGCCCCTCATAATTTTGTACACCTCAATTAAGTCACCACTCAGCCTCCTCTGTTCTAAGGAAAACAACCGTAGCCTATCCAATCTTTCTTCATAGCTGCAACTTTCCAACCCTGGCAACATTCTTGTAAATCTCTTCTGTACTCTCTCCAGAGCAATTATGTCCTTCCTGTAATGTACGCAATATTCCAGCTGTGGTCTAACCAGCATTTTATACAGTTCTAGCATTACATCTCTGCTTTTGTATTCTATACCTCGGCCAATAAAGCATTCCATATGCTTTCTTCACTTTATCCACCTGCCCTGCCACTTTCAGGGACCTGTGGACATGAACTCCAAGGAACCCTCAATATCCTCCCGTTTATTGTGTATTCCCTAGCTTTGTTTGCCCTACCCAAATGCCTGGAGAACCATTTGTACAGGAAGTGTTGTCAATTGAAGCAGCTTGAGCTCCGGATTTTGGAACATGAGCGGCAGCTCGCAACACTGCGGTGTATTCATGAGGATCAGAGCTATGTTGATAGCATGTTTATAGATGCGGTCACCCAACAGCTTAAGAGTATGCAGGGATAGAGGGAATGGGTGACCACTAGACAGTCAAAAAGAATCAGGCTGGGAGTGCATGAGACCCCCGAGTGCATCTCACTCTCCAGCAGGTATTCAGTTCTGAATACTGAGGAAAGTGATGCTTCACCTGGGGAGTGCAGCCAGAGCCAAGTCCATGGAACCACGGGTGGCTCAGCTGCACAGGGGGATACAGGAAAGACTAGAAGAGCCATAGTGATAGATGATTCAATAGTCAGGGGAACAGGCAGGTGTTTCTGTGGCCGCAGACGTGAACCTAGGATGGTGTGTTGCCTCCCTGGTGCCAGAGTCAAGGATGTCACTGAGCGGCTGCAGAGCATCCTGAAGGGGGAGTGTGAACGGCCAGCAGCCGTGGTCCACATCGGAACCAACAACATAGGTAGAAAGAGGGATGTGGTCTTGCAATCAGAATTTAGGGAGCTAGGTAAGAAATTAGCAAGAAGGACCTCAAAAGTAGTCATCTCCGGATTACTCCCAGTGCCACTCGCACGTGAATATAGAAGGATAAGGCAGACGAATGTGTGGCTAGAAAGATGGTGCAGGATGGAGGGCTTCAGATTCCTGGGACATTGGGACTGGCTCGGGGGGAGATGGGACCTGTACAGGCCAGATGGGCTGCACCTGAACAGAGCCGGGACTGAGTACCCTGCGGGAGGTTTTGCTAGTGCTGTTGGGGAGGGTTTAAACTAGTTTGGCAGGGTGATGGGGACCTGAGGGTAGACTCAGCTGGGACAAAATCAGAAATTAAAATGGAAGGCAAAAAATTAATGGATGAGTCTGGAAGACAGAGCAAACGAGGGTTGGAAAATTAATAAAAAGAGTTTGGCAGTGCTCAAGAGTATCTATTTCAATGTAAGCAGTATAGCAAATAAAACAGATGAGCTGAGGGCACAGATAGACATGTGGCAGTATGATATCATAGCTATTACAGAAACATGGCTTAGGGAGGGACAGGAATGGTAGCTCAATGTTGCTGGTTACAGGGTTTTCAGACGAGATAGGGAGGGGGATAAGAAAGGAGGGGGAGTGGCAATTTTGGTCAAGGAAACTATTACAGCTGTGAGGAGTGATGATACAGAAACATAGAAAATCTCTTAAACGTCGCTATCGTACCTGCTTCCACCACCTCCCCTGGCAACAAGTTCCAGGCACTCACCACCCTCTGTAAAAAAAAGTTGCCTCGCACATCCCCTCTAAACTTTGCCCCTCGCACCTTAAACCTATGTCCCCTAGTAACTTACTCTTCCACCCTGGGAAAAAGCTTCTGACTATCCACGCCGCTCATAACTTTGTAAACCTCTATCATGTCGCCCCTCTACCTCTGTCGTTCCAGTGAAAACAATCAGAGTTTTTCCAACCTCTCCTCATAGCTAATGCCCTCCAGACCAGGCAACATCCTGGTAAACCTCCTCTGTACCCTCTCCAAAGCCTCCATGTCCTTCTGGTAGTGTGGCGACCAGAATTGCACGCAATATTCTAAGTGTGGCCTAACTAAGTTTCTGTACAGCTGCAACATGACTTGCCAATTTTTATATTCTATGCCCCGACCGATGAAGGCAAACATGCCGTATGCCTTCTTGACTACCTTATCCACCTGCGTTGCCACTTTCAGCGACCTGTGGACCTGTACGCCCAGATCTCTCTGCCTGTCAATACTCCTAAGGGTTCTGCCATTTACTGTATACCTCCCACTTGCATTAGACCTTCCAAAATGCATTATCTCACATTTGTCCGGATTAAACTCCATCTGCCATTTCTCCGCCCAAGTCTCCAACCGATCTATATCCTGCTGTATCCTCTGACAATCCTCATCATTATCCGCAACTCCACCAACCTTTGTATCGCCCGCAAACTTACTAATCAGACCAGCTACATTTTCCTCCAAATCATTTATATATACTACAAACAGCAAAGGTCCCAGCACTGATCCCTGCGGAACACCACTAGTCACATCCCTCCATTCAGAAAAACACCCATCCACTGTTACCCTCGGTCTTCTGTGACTGAGCCAGTTCCGATTCCATCTTGCCAGCTCACCTCTGATCCCGTGTGACTTCACCTTTTGCACCAGTCTGCCATGCGGGACCTTGTCAAAGGCTTTACTAAAGTCCATATAGACAACATCCACCGCCCTTCCCTCAGCTTTGTGTCATCTGCAAATATGGATATATTAAATTTAATTCCCTCATCTATATCATTTATATTGTCAATAGTTGGGGACCTAGCACTGATCCCTGCGGTACCCCACTAGTCACTGCCTGCCACTCGGAAAAAGACTCATTTATTCCTACTCTTTGTTTCCTGTCTGCCAACCACTTCTCGGTCCATGTCAGTACCTTACCTCCCAATCCCATGTGCTTTAATTTTGCAGCTAATCTCTTATGTGGGACCTTGTCGAAAGCCTTCTGAAAGTCCAAATACACCACATCCACTGGTTCTCCCTTATCTATTATACTAGTTACATCCTCAAAAAATTCCAGTAGATTTGTCAAGCATGATTTCCCTTTCGTAAATCTATGTTGACTTTGTCTAATCATGTCATTGTTTTCCAAGTGCTCTGCTATTACATCTTCTGTAATGGACTCTAGCATTTTCTCCACTACTGATGTCAGGCTAACTGGTCTATAATTCTCTGTTTTCTCTCCACCTCCTTTTTAATATAGTGGGGTTACATTAGCTACCCTCCAATCCATTGGAACTGTTCCAGAGTCTATAGAACTTTGAAAATGACCAGCAATGCATCGAGTGCCAGTTCCTTAAGTACTCTGGGATGTAGATTGTCAGGCCCTAAGGATTTATCAGCCTTCAATCCGATCAATTTCCCTAACACCATTTCCCTACTAATACCAATTTCATACAGTTCCTCCTTCTCCTTAGACCCTAATGTTCCCCAACATTTCTGGGAGGTAATTTGTGTCCTCCTTTGTGAAGACAAAACCAAAATATGTATTTAAATGGTCTGCCATTTCTTTATTCCCCATTGTAAATTCCCCCGTTTCTAACTGTAAGGGACCCACATTTGTCTTCACTAATCTTTTTCTCTTCACATATCTATAGAAGCTTTTACAATCAGTTTTTATGTTCTCTGCAAGCTTACACTCATACTCTATTTTCCCCTTCTTAATTAATCCCTTTGTCCTCCTTTGCTGAATTCTAAACTGCTCCCAATCCTCAGGTTTGCTGCTTGTTCTGGCCATAGGGCGGCACAGTGGCACATTGGTTAGCACCACAGCCTCACAGCTCCAGGGACCCAGGTTCAATTCTGGGTACTGCCTGTGCGGAGTTTGCAAGTTCTCCCTATGACCGCATGGGTTTTCGCCAGGTGCTCCGGTTTTCTCCCACAGCCAAAGACTTGCGGGTGATAGGTAAATTGGCCATTGTAAATTGCCCCTAGCATAGGTAGGTGGTAGGGAATATGGGATTACTGTAGGGTTAGTATAAATGGGTGGTTGTTGGTCGGCACAGACTCGGTGGGCCGAAGGGCCTGTTTCAGTGCTGTAAAAAAAATATAAATAAAATTCTATAATGTTATGGTCACTTTTCCCCATAGGACCCCGCACAACAAGATTGTTAACTAATCCTTTCTCATTACACAATATCCAGTCAAGGATAGCCTGTTCTCTAGTTGGTTCCTCAATGTATTGGTCCAAAAAACCATCACGAATGCACTCCAGGAATTCCTCCTCGACAGTATTATTGCTAATTTCTTTTGCCCAATCTATATGTAGATTAAAGTTGCACCCATAGTTACAGTTGCACCCTTATTGCATATGTCCCTAATTTCTTGTTTAATGCTATCCTCTACATCACTGCTGTTTGGGGCTCTATACACAACCCCCACCAATGTTTTCTGCCTCTTGGTGTTTCTTAGCTCCACCCACACAGATTCCACATCAGGATTCTCAGCTAATATCCTTCCTCACTATTGTATTGATTTCCTCTTTTACTAACAACTCCAGCTCCTTTCCCTTTTTGCCTGTCCTTCCGAAATATTGAATACCCCTGGATGTTCATTTCCCATCCTTGGTCACCCTGCAGCCATGTCTCCGTAATCGCAACTATATCATATCCATTTACATCTATTTGTGTGGTTAATTCACCTACCTTATTGCGAATACTCCGCGCATTGAGACATAATGCCTTTAGGCTTGTCTTTTTAACATTCTGAGTCATCTTAGCATTATTTCGCACTATGGTCCTATTTGTTTCTTGCCCTTGATTTCTATGCCTTCCATATTTGCCTTTTTGTTTCCTGTCTTTTGTTTCTATCCTTGTTTCCTCCTCCTCGGTCTCCCTGCTCAGGTTCCCATCCCCCTGCCATTCTAGTTTAAATCCTCCCCAACAGCACTAGCAAACACCCCTGCGAGGAGATTGGTTCCAGTCTTGCCTGGGCGTAACCCGTCCCGCTTGCACAGGTCCCACCTTCCCTAGAACCAGTTCCGATGTCCCAGGAATCTAAATCCCTGCCTCCTGCGCCATTTCTCCAGCCACGCATTCATCTGGTCTATTCTCCTGTTCCTATACTCACTAACACATGGCACAGGAAGTAATCCTGAGGTCCTGCTTTTTAATTTAGCTCTTAACTCCTTAAATTCATCTTACAGGATCTCATCCCTTTTTCTACCTATGTCGTTGGTACCGACATGTACCACGACCACTGGCTGTTCACCCTCCCCCTTCAGAATGTCCTGCAGCCTCTCCGAGACATTCTTGATCCTGGCACCAGGGAGGCAACATGACATCCTGGAGTCTCGTTTGTGGCCACAAAAAAGCCTATCTGGTCCCCTTACAATTGAGTCTCCTCTCACTATGGCTGTCCCAGTCTTCCCCCCACCACCACCCCCCCCCCCCCCCGCCCCACCCACTGTGCAGCAGAGCCATTTGTGGTGCCACGAACTTGGCTGTTGCTGCTTTCCCCTGGGAGGCTATCCCACCCCCCCCACAGTATTCAAAGTGATATATCTGTTTGACAGGGGGATGGCCACAAGGGACTTCTGCACTACCTGCCTGGGCCTCCTACTCTGCCTGGTGGTCACCCATCCCTTTTCTGCCTGTGCAGCCATTACCTGTGGTGTGATCACCTCGCTAAACATGCTATCCATGACATCCTCAGTATCGCGGATGCTCCACAGTGAATCCACCCGCAGCTCCAGCTCCGTAATGCGGATAGCCAGTAGCTGCAGCTGGATACACTTCCTCCACACATGGTCGTCAGGGACACTGGAAGCGTCCCTGATTTCCCACATAGCGCAGGAGGAGCAGATCACGGGTGCGAGCTCTCCTGCCATGACTTAGCTTTAGATTAATTAGTTACTCCCTTTAAAAAGTACTAATTACACTAAGAGCCTTGTTCTACTCCAAACACTCCCCACTACAATCTAAAGTCCTTAATAAATTACACTAAAAAAATCCACACCTTAGTAGTACTCACCTCATCACTTGAGGTTTTTTTTGGAAAATCCCCTTCTTTTTTTGAGCTATTTAAATGCACTAACAGCTGTTACTCACCCAACCTTGCAGATTTCCCATGATGTCACTATAAATTTGTTTTCCCCTTTTTTGAATCTCAGCATGCGCTGGCACAGAGAGCCTGCCGCCGCTCCGGTCTCCAGGTAGTAAGGGCCTCGAGCCCCACGCTCTCTTGTTCAGATCCTGCTCCGGATCAGCCTCCTCCCAGGTCCACCAGCCGCCGCTCCAGTCTCCAGGTAAGTAAGGGCCTCGAGCCCCACGCTCTCTTGTTCAGATCCTGCTCCGGATCAGCCTCCTCCCAGGTCCGCCAGCTGCCGCTCCGGCCTCCAGGTAAGTGAAGACCTCGAGCCCTGCTCTTTCCTTTTCAGGTCCTGCTCCGGATCAGCCTCCTCCCAGGTCTGCCTGCCGCCACTCCTGTCTCCAGGTAAGTGAGGGCCTTGAGCCTTGCGCTCTCTTTTTCAGGTCCTGCTCTGGATCAGCCTCCTCCCAGGTCCGCCTGCCACTGATCCGTTAACCAGGTATGTCGGAAGGTTCATTAAATGAGGCCATATGGATTGAGCTAAGGAGCACACTGCTGGGAGTGTACTATAGACCCCCAAACAGTCAGAGGGAGATAGAAGAGCAGCTATGTAGGCAAATCTCTGAGAAGTGCAAGAACAATAGGACAGTAATAGTAGGGACAGTTTTAGTGTGAAAGGAATTGAGGGAGCAGAATTCTTGAGGTGCATTCAGAGCTTTTTTGGCCAGTATGTAGCAAGTCCAACAAGAGAGGGCACAGTTTTAGACTTAGTTTTAGGAAATAAAGATGGACAGGTGGAAGGAGTGGCAGTGGCATTTTGGTGGTAGTGATCATAATTCAGTTAATTTTAACATAACTATGGAAAAGGACAGAGATAGAACAGGAGTTAGAGTTCTCAATTGGGGCAAGGCCAATTTTACGAAACTGAGGAGTGATTTAGTAAAAGTGAACTGGAAACAGCTACTTGAAGGTAAATCAATGTCAGAACACTGGGAGGCATTCAAAGGGGAGATTCAAGGAATTCAGGGCAAGATAAGACAGAAAAGGGAAGCTTATATCCGTCACTGAGAACTCAATACTATAGAAAGCCGAGAGGAGTATAGAAAGTGGAGGGTGAAAGGAAATTAGAAAAGTAAAGAGAGGGCATGAAAGAATATTGGCAAGCAAAATCAAGCTGAACCCAAAGATGTTCCATCAATACATTAAGAGTAAGAGGATAACTAAGGAGAGTAGGGCTCATAAAAGACCAAAAAGGTAACCTATGGGTAGGAGCGGAAGATATTGGTATGGTTCTTAATGAATACCTCGCATAAGAGGGGGATGGTGCAGACATTGTAGTTAAGGAGGAAGAGGAAGTATTGGATGTGATAGACAAAGGGAGAGAGGAAGTATTAATGGGATTAGCATCCTTTAAAGTTGATAAATCACCAGGGCCAGATGAAATGTATCTTGAGCTGTTCAAAGAAGCAAGAGAGGAAATAGCAGAGGGTCGGACCATCATTTTCCAGTCCTCACTGGATACAGGTGTGGTGCCAGAGGATTGGAGAATTGCTAACGTTGTACCTCTGTTTAAAAAGGGAGTGAAGGATAGACCGAATAATTACAGGCCAGTCAGTCTAACCTCAGTAGTGGGAAATTATTGGAATCTATTCTGAGAGACAGGATAAACTGTCAATTAGAAAGGCACAGGTTAATCAAGGATAGTCAGCATGGAATTGTTAAGGGAAGATCTTGTTTGACCAACTTGATCTAATTTTTTGAAGAAGTAATAAGGAAGATAGATGAGGGTAGTGCAGTTGATGTGCTCTAAATGGATTTTAGCAAGGCTTTTGACAAGGTCCCACATGGCGGACTGGTTAAAAGAACAAATCCCATGGGATCCAGGGAAATGCAGCAAGGTGGATACAAAATTGGCTCAGTGGCAGGAAACAAAGGGTAATTGTTAACAGGTGTTTTTGCGACTGGAGGGCTGTTTGCAGTGGCATTCTTCAGGGCTCAGTACTGGGTCCCCAGTTTTTTGTGGTGCATATTAACGATTTGGACGTAAATGAAGGCGGCACGATCAAGAAGTTTGCGGACGACACAAAGATCAGCCGTCTGGTAGATAGCAAGGAGGATAGCTGTAGGCTGCAGGAAGATATTGATGGTCTGGTCAGATGGGCAGAAAAGTGGCAAATGGAATTTAACTTGGAGAAGTGTGATGTGATGCATTTGGGGAGGTCAAACAAGGCAAAGGAATACACGATTAATGGGAAAATACTGAGAAGTGTAGAGGAAGTGAGGGACCTTGGAGTGAATGTCCACAGATCCCCGAAGGTAGCAGGACAGGTGGATAAGGTGGTTAAGAAGGCATATGGAATCCTTTCCTTTATTAGCCGAGGTAAAGAATACAAGAGCAGGGAGGTTATGCTGGAACTGTAGAACTCATTGGTTAGGCCACAACTTGAATACTGTGTGCAGTTCTAGTCACCTCATTACAGAAAGGATGCAATTGCACTAGAGAGGGTACAGAGGAGATTTACAGGGATGTTGCCAGGGCTGGAAAAATGCAGCTATGAGGAAAGATTGGATAGGCTGGGGTTGTTCTCCTTGGAACAGAGAAGATCTGATTGAAATGTACAAAATTGTGAGGGGCCTGGATAGAGTGGAGGTGAAAGGTCTATTCACCTTAGCAGAGAGGTCAGTGACGAAGGAGCATAGATTTAGTGATTGGTCGAAAAATTAGAGGGGAGATGAGGAAAAACTTTTTCACCCAGAGGGTGGTGATGGCCTGGAACTCACTGCCTGAAAGGGTAGTTGAGGCAGAGACCCTCAACTCATTCAAAAGGAGTCTGGATATGCACCTCAAGTGCCATAAGCTGTGGGGCTATGGACTAAATGATGGAAGGTGGGATTAGAATAGGTGGATCGTTTTTCATCCAGCACAGACACGATAGGCCAAGTGGCCTCTTTCTGTGCCTTAAACTTTCTATGATTCTATACATTACCTCACACTTCTCTAGATTGAATTCCATTTACCACTTTTCCATCCACTCAACCAAACCATTGATATTGTCATGCTAGGCCCCCACCTGCCGAGAATGAGGCACATCAATCTTGTCATGAACATTGATTTTTAACCCTTACTAGAGTGAAGAAAGGACTTGTTAAACAAATCAGCCTTGGCTGGAAAGTCTTTTGCATATTAAAAGACAGTGTTTGGAAGGACAAAGCAGTCATTCCCTGACACATTCAACCCACAATGGACTTTTGATCACCAGACATTGAAGGTGGGGGAGCTCGCATTCCAGGTTGACTGCTAAGATGGCTGAATACACAAACGGACATGGTCAAACCGACAAATCACATGACTAACCTGCTGGGGAACCTGAGTTTTTTGAATTTGTACAGTTTGGGCAGCAAAGGCTGTTTGTTCCTGGATTGAGAAGATCTCTCCTGTCTGCTCTCATCTGTCTCACAAGCCTCTGAATCCACTGAAGACACATGACTCCCAAGAGAGAAAAGCGTCCTATAGCAAACAAGGTTGAAGAAGAATACTGGACCCCAATGAAAAGCAAGATCTACCTACAATCAAGGACTCTACAATGAGCTCGAAGAGCCTTAACAATAACTCTTCAGATATTGCCTCAAACCTTTCCACTTTATTTTTCTTCTGCTCTTTTCTGTCTATTTGCATGTATCGCGTATGCATGCTAGCATGGGGTGTGTCGTGTATCTGTAAGCATTAAATGAATTAGAGTTTAATTTTAATAAATTTCAACTTTTCTTCTTTAAACCCAAGAAAGCCTGTTTGTGCTAGTTTCTTTGCATTATAATTGGAAAGCGATGAACAAGGATTCACCAAAGGGTAGCTAAAAAGTGTGTTTAAAATTAAACCCTGTTAAGGTAACACCAGGTGAAGACTGAAAGGCAACCCTAGACCTGGTGAGCATGTGGAATTCACTACCACAGAAAGCAGTTGAGGCCAAAACATTGTATGTTTCAAGAAGGAGTTAGATATAGCTCTTGGGTCTAAAGGGATCAAAGGGTATGGGGCGTAAGTGGGAACAGACTACTGAGTTGGATGATCATAATGAATGGCGGAGCAGGCTCGAAGGGCCGAATGGCCTACTCCTGCTCCTATTTTCTATGTTAGACCTCTTTCTCACCGGGTCATAACAACATATTTCTGGAGTCTACAGCTATCCTCATTATCAACTACACGGCCAATTTTTGTGTCATCTGCATATTTCCCAATCATGCCTCCACATTTAAGTCCAAATCATTAATATATACCACAAACAGCAAGGGACCCAACACTGAGCCCTGTGGAACGCCACTGGAAACCAGCTCCCAATTGCAAAAACATCTGTCGGCCATTACCCTTTGTTTCCTGTCACTGAATCAATTTTGGATCCAACTTGTCATATCCCCATATCCCATGGGCTTTTATTTTTCTGACCAGTCTTTTTTTTAATGATGCGTTCCTGGCTGGCTAGGCCAGCTTTTATTGCCCATCTCTAATTGCCCTTGAGAAGGTGGTGGTGAACTGCCTTCTTGAACCGCTGCAGTACATGTGGGGTAGGTACACCTACAATGCTGTTAGGGAGTTTCAGGATTTTGACCCAGCGACAGTGAAGGAACGACGATATAGTTCCAAGTCAGGATGGTGTGTGGCTTGGAGGGGAACTTGCAGATGGTGGTGTTCCCATGCAGCTGCTGCCTTTGTCCTTCAAGGTGGTACAGGTCACGGGTTGGAAGGTGCTGTCTAAGGACGTGTTGCTGCAGTGCATCTTGTAGAGCATCCAAAACTCTGCTGCCCTTGTCCTTACTTGTACCAAATCCTGTTCACCTGTCACCAATGTTCGCTGACCGACATGGCTCCCAATTAAGCCACGCCTCGATTTTAAAATTCTCATCCTTGTTTTCAGATTTCTCCCCAGCCTCATCCCTCCCTATCTTTGTAACCTCTTCCAGCCCTACAACCGTCAGCTATCTGTGCTCCCCTAATTCCAGCCTCTTGAGCATCTCCCATTTTAATCACTCCACCATCGATGACTGTGTCTTCAGCTGCCTGGGCCCCAAGCTCTGAAGTTTCCTTCTTAATCCTCTCCCCCTCTCTAACTCGCTTTCTTCGTTTAAGATACTCCTTAAAAGCCACCTCATTGACCAAGCTTTTGGACATCTGGCCTAATATCTCATGTGGCTGGGTGTCAAATTTTATTTTATAATGCTCCCGTGAAGCACCTTGGGATGTTTTATTAAATTTATATAGTGCCTTTAATGTAAGTTGCTGTTGTCTTTCAAGTGGAGGTGGGCTGTAAGAGAGCGTACTAAGGGAACGAGTTTCAGATGACCATTACTGACAGTCATCTCATTTAGATGACATCAGGAAGTAGCAAAGAATATTTGCAGGAGAGGACCCATGAGGTGTGACACATTTGTCTGTTGATCCCATTCAATAATCAAACAGTAACAGCTTATAATGCTGTGTCATTGTTCAATGTGGCAGCACAGTGTTTAGAACAAACAGTTACAACATAAAGTTACAGCTTTTAAGACAAAATGTCAGACAGAGCCTTTGAACAGCCCCAAACAGTGTCCTTTACTAGAGGGGACCAGACATTCTGACACAAGTGCAATATTTTGTTTGCAGGAAGCAGTGCTGCCACTAGGATAGCAATAAGAGCTTCCCAAAGCATTTCACATACATGAAGTACTGTTATGTGGGTACATGTGGCAGGCTGCACACACACCACCCCACGCAGCCCCCCAAAACAGCAATGAGATGAATGATCAGCAAAACCTGACATTGGTTGAGGGATAAAAGTTAACAAGGGCACCATACTCCCTCCTCTTTTTCTTTAAAAGAAAGTGCTGTGGGATCTTTAACATCTACCCAAGGGAAAACTGAGCCTTGGTTGAATGTCACTCAACAGTGCAGCACTCCCTCAGTCCTACACTGCAGCTATCAGCCTGGATGATGGGCTCAAGCCTCTGGAGTGGGGCATCAAACTGACAGTGCGAGTCAGAGGTGAGAGTGTTATTAACTGAGCCCCAGCTGACATTTAACCTGTAATGCTGAGTGGTAAGAAGTTTTGGTAGGATGTTCACTTGAAATGTGAAAACATCTGGCAGGCAAGTTACAGCTTCTGCCCTTCCAGACCTGGATTGTGTCTGGATAGCATTTTGTATAATACTTATGTGGAAATGATGAGAATAATTTGAAATGATGAACAGCACATTAAAGTGCATACAACTGGATGGAGAATCTCCCAGTAATACACCAATACCAACAGGCTATATAAACCTAGTGACAACACTGGGAAGCAAGGTGCAAATAAAATCAAAGAGAGAAGCTAGTTACTGATCATTAAATACTTAAAGTAGCTTTGGGCGGGGAGAGTTAAAGCTGAAGCCAGAAGCTGATCCACAGCCTTCAGTCTTCCCCTCCCTTCCTTCTTCTGCTAATCTTCTCGCTTACCTCCTGAAGGGGTTTCGTAGGATATGGTTCCGGGGACCAAGCAGATGAAAATACTTGCTGAGGTGGCTATTATTTACGTGCGAGTCGAAACGACTAAGTGTTGGCAGGATAGTTGCCTGTTGAATAACAGACAAGCTCAGTGCTGTCCCTATTGAAAGGGCGTATAAACACACACACACACACACACACACACACACACACACACACACACACACACACACACACACACACACACACACACACACACACGTGTAGATAACTGCGTGTTACAGTATCCAGCATCCAGAATGATCAGGAACAGGAACCCTGCCCAATTCTCTGCTCTCTTACCCAGTCGCCAATGCGAACTGTAGAAACTCAGCTGAAGCCCTGACCGAGATTGCCCGGGACTCAGCACAGTGCCGAGAGTTAACCCTAGGCTCTTCCAGACTGGAGGCACAAAATAGGTAAGAGCAGAGGTCTCATCACTCACAGGTCTCCATCGGATTGCTGCTCTCCAGGCACCCAAACCAATTAATAATAGATGGGAATAAAACGATCAATTATCTGTTATACATCTGTCACATTCTCAAAACAGAACCATTAAAATGCATTTCTTATTGCAGCAGAGACTCTGCAGGTCAATACTAGGGCTGGGTGAGTGCAGTGTGAGACACAGGCTTTTCACCTCGAGAAACAGTTTTGAATCCAGCCCAGACAGTGGGGGTGAAAGTGCTCACCCACTAATTGAAGCGCAGGCAGTTACAGTCATGTTCCCACTGGTTGAAATAAAATGAACTGGCAATCCCGCCTGAAAGCCAAGAGGATAGAAAACTATGCATGGTACGATATTGCTCGTTCGAGGTCAAGCATGGACAGGAGCTTTACGCTGTTGGGTCAAAAGGCCTGTTTCTGTGCTGTAAAATTCTATGTACCCCACCTAACGGGGAAGGCTCAAAGCTGACACGGGTGCCTGAAATAGGAAGGTGTTCCACTCCCCAGTGCTAACATTCTTCAGCTCACTGATGGTTTGCCAATTCTCTCTGCTCTTCTCCTGAAAGTGCTAAGTCCTGCTCTACAAGAAACGGTTGCTCTCTTAGATAGCCAGAAGGTCATCAGAGACAAATCCTGCCCTCATCCAAAAGCAAAGAAGTAATGGTAAACATTTAAAAATCAACGATTAGTCCTCAGCTGCAGTACTGTGCCCAATTCTAGGCACCAACTTTAGGAAGGATGCCAAGACCTTGGAGTGATTGCAGAAGAGATTTACTAGAATAGAACCAGAGATGAGGGACTTTAGTTATGTGGGGACACTGGAGAAGCTGAGATTGTTCTCCTTAGAGCAGAGAAGGTTAAGGGGAGACTTAATAGAGGTGTTCAAAATTATAAAAGTTTTAAATAGAGTAAATAAGGAGAAACTGTTTCCATTGGCAGGTGTATCAGTAACCAGAGGACACAGATTTAAGTTAATTGGCAAATGAACCAGAGGGGAGATGAGGAGAATTTTTTGTTTACGCAGCGAGTTATGATGATCTGGAATGCGCTGCCTGAAAGGGCGGTGAAGCAGATTCAATAGTAACTTTCAAAAGGGAATTGGATAAATACTTGAAAAGGAGAAATTTGCAGTGACTGCGGAATGAGTGGGGGGAGTGGGACTGATTGGATAGTTCAAAGAGCTGGAGCAGGCATGATGGCCCGAATGGGGAAAGAGCAGGGGGGAGCTGTACTAATTGCTTAGCTATTTCAAAGAGCCAGCACAGGCACGATGAGCCGAATGGCCTCCTTCTGTGCTGCATCATTCTATGGTTCCAACTTCTACACCTGTACAATTTCCACCAGTATCATTGGATCAGGATTAATGGCCAATTATCCCTTGCCCCCACCCAGGCTGCAGCTCACTGATTGTTTGCCTGGTCAAACAAACCAGCAAAGGAGTTATTAACACACTGAGCCACTGAATGCATTCAATTTACAGACTTATTTCAGAAATCAAACGAAACTGAACACAGCAGGTCAGGATTGAAGAGGGGAGATGGATGAAAATCCCAGGTTCTTGCTTGATTTGAAAGAATAAAGTGTTTTTGCAGAACTTTCCCTAAAGAAATCAAATGGGTGGGTAAAGTCCATGATCAGATAGAGTGTACAGAGTATGTGGGAGGAATGGGTTTGATGGACTGAATGGCCCAGTTCTTGTTAAGAACTTTAAAATTACCTATTGCATGTAAAGTATTTGCTGAACATTTTGCCTAAGCTCAGTAGATTTGATGCGTGGGGGAGTCAGCAGAGAGTGCAACCTGTGATATGGAATCTGGTTCCATGTATCCCCCAGTTTATTTTCCAAGAATTCTTGTTGATTGAAGTGAGAGATGTTAATGCTGGAGAATGGACCATCTCATGTCAAGTTCAGTATTGTTAAGATGCTGAGTAAAGCTCCTTCAACTAAAGGCCCCAGTGCAGCGCAGCACCAAGCCTGAAGAAACTATTAAAAAATAAATAGTGGGATCTGATGCTAAATTTGGGTTATAAACGTCTGCAGATTGTGGGGGAAGGAAAGACTGCGAGAAGCAAGGAATTCCTTGCTGGATTGCAACTGCCCAAAATTCAGGATCTTTACAACCAGCCTGTTCGTCATTCAACGGGATTATGGCTGATCTTTATCTTAACTCCATCTGTCTGCCTTCGTTCCGTAACTGTTAATAACCTTGCCCAGAAAAATCTATCACTCTCAGTTTTGTAATTTTCAATTGACTCCCAGCCTCAATAGCTTGTTTTTTGGGGAGAGTTTTCCAAATTTCCAATATCCTTTATATGAAGGGGATTAGATTGAATGGCGATCCCAGAGACTAAAAGCCAGCATCTAACCGACTATAACTAACAGTCCTCGAAATCACAAGCTTTTTTCTTAAAATACTGCACAGATAAGTCCCATAATATCCTTCGTTACAATGCCAAGTCTAAGTGCTGTTGGCTTGCTCTTGCTCGTACATGGCCAAGGCCAGCTGGGAGCGTGACGCCAGCCCTTCCAGGTTACTGAGGACACAGCGGTGGTAGACCTCCTCGTTCAGCCGTGGATTGCACGTGCGGTGGGTGTACTTCTGCACCAGAGCCGGCTCCACCGGCCGGAAGACATGCAGGCTCGAGTACTTGATGAACACGTCGTACACCTCCATGCTCTCCAGCATCTCATCGTTATCCAGGATGTCGGCTGCCATCTTGGTCCGAGCCGCCATGTAGTCAGAGTTGAAGAAGCAGGCCTCGCTGAAGACCCGTCGGTCAAAATGGCCATCCTTTAGGAACTCAGCAGAGGAAGGGGTCTGCTGCTCCCGGTAGATGATGGCGGGGTTATACTCTTGGAAGTGTATGGGGAAGAAGACCTGCCAGTTATTTATGGTGTTCATCCGGCAGCGGTTAAGAAACTCGCCACTGATTTCGGTCCAGACACTGGCTATGAAGAACAAGGTATCCACAGGGTGCTTCTTGGAGATAATGTCCATGATCTTAACCTGGGATGGAATGTCTGTCTTGACACTGATCCACGGGATTTTCACGTCAGAGTACCTCTTCTCAATCTCAGCTATGGCGGACTTGACCCCCGCAAATACATCATTCTGGCTCACGCGCTGTGCGTCAAAGGGGTCGTAAATGAACAGGAAGGTCAGCAGCATGTTGTCATGCATGTCCAGGACGTTCATGGAGTAGGCATCCAGGAAATTCCCCACATAATCCTCCTCATGCACGGTCAGGGGCAGGATCACCTGAACCCGGGTAGCCTCGGTCACATAAGGCATGGGGATGATCTCTATGCTGCTGAGCGGCCGCAGCAGGCTGACCCGCTTTGCGATGGCCCGGCTGTAGCCCTTCTGGGTGTGGGCCTCCAGCAGCAGGTCCAGCGTGTACTCCATCCCCCGGGTCGGGTCGAAGCGTCGGTAGCCGTTGAGAAGCTGCCTCTTGCGGAAGTGCAGCAGGGGCTGGTATTTCTCGTTCAGCTGCTGCACAGCAGTCTCTATGATGTCACTAATGTCCGCCTTGTTGATGCCGCGGAGCTCACACTTTGGAGCCCCTTCAACACATGAGTAAATTTGCTCCTCTGTGAAATAGTCCCAGTTTATGATCTCGAAGCGGGTTTTGGGTTTGAATGGCGGATTGATGCCAATAGGCCAGGACGCTCCAGCTTCCCCTTCTGGTGTCAGCTTACTCAGGTTCCTTATTTCCACCTACAACACACAAATAAAGAGATTAGCACTTGGGAATTTCAATTATTGAGAAACTCAAATGGATGATTGAGGGCTGGTGTGAAGGACGTCATTGAGGTTTGTAAAGAAGGACAGAAGAGTTAAATTAGGAAGTAGTGGTTTGGTGACACAAGCACAGGAAATTGAGTCATAGAGCTATACAGCACAGAAACAGGCCCTTCGGCCCATCATGTCTGTGCCAGCCATCAAGCACCCAACTATTCTAATCCCATTTTCCAGCACTTGGCTCGTAGTCTTGTATGCCATGGCATTTCAAGTGCTCATCTAAATACTACTTAAATGTTGTGAGGGTTCCTGCCTCTATCACCCTTTCAGGTAGTGTGTTCTAGATTCCAACCACCCTCTGGGTTTCCTTAAATCCCCGCTAAACCTCCTGCCCCTTACCTTAAATCTACACCCCTAGTTATTGATCCCTCCGCTAAGGGAAAAGGTTTCTTCCTAACTAACCTATCAATGCCCCTCATAATTTTGTATACCTCAAATCAGGTCCCTCCTCAGCCTTCTCTGTTTGAAGGAAAACAGCCCTAGACCTTTCAGTCTCTTTTCATGGCTTGAAATGCTCCAGCCCAGGCAACATCCTGGTGAGTCTCCTCTGCACCCTCTCCAGTGCAATCACATCATTCCGATAGTGTGGTGCCCAGAACTGCACACAGTAATCCAGCTGTGGCCTAACTAGCGTTTTATACAGCTCCATCATAACCTCCCTGCTCTTATATTCTACGTGTCGGCTAATAAAGGCAAGTATCCCATATGCCTTCCTAACCACCTTATCTACCTGTGCTGCTGCCTTCAGTGATCTATGGACAAGTACACCAAGGTCCCTCTGTACTCCCTAGGGTCATACCATCCATTGTATATTCCCTTGCCTTGTTAGTCCTCCTAAAATGCATCACCTCACACTTCTCAGGATTAAATTCCATTTGCCACTGCTCCGCCCATCTGTATCGTCCTGTAATCTAAGGCTTTCCGCCTCACTATTTATGACACCACCAACTTTCGTGTCATCTGCAAACTCACTGATCATACCTCCTATATTCACGTCTAAATCATTAATGTACACGATATTGTTTTCATATTTTTAACATTCTCCCCTTAGAGAACTGGGTGATGTAGTGGAAGAATTTGCAGGCTGATTAACAGCCTAACAAGGTAAAATTATTATTAATTTTTCTTGGAGAACAGTGCGACATAATGGAAGGATGGGGCATAGGGTTTTATTTATTTAGAGATACAGCACTGAAACAGGCCCTTCGGCCCACCGAGTCTGTGCCCACTATCAACCACCCATTTATACTAATCCTACACTAATTCCATATTCCTACCACATCCCCACCTGTCCCTATATTTCCCTACCACCTACCTATACTAGGGGCAATTTATAATGGCCAATTTACCTATCAACCTGCAAGTCTTTGGCGTGTGGGAGGAAACCGGAGCACCCGGAGGAAACCCACGCAGACACAGGGAGAACTTGCAAACTCCACACAGGCAGTACCCAGAATTGAACCCGGGTCGCTGGAGCTGTGAGGCTGCGTGCTAACCACTGCGCCACTGTGTTTTGATAGAGTAAATAAGGAGAAACTGTTTCCACTGACAGGAGGGTCAGTAATCAGGGGACACAGATTTAAGGCCACTGGTGAAAAAAGAGATAAGAATTTTTTTTTAAACGCAGCGGCTTGTTGTGATCTGGAATGCGCTGCTTGACAGAGTGATGGAAGTAGATTCAACAGTAGCTTTAAAAAGAGAATTGGATAAATACGTGAAAAGGAGAAATTTGCAGGGCTATGGGGAAAGATAAGGGGAATGGGATTAATTGGATAACTCTTTCAAAGAGCCAGCACAGGCACGATGGGCTGGAGGAGAGCGGCATTTGAAGAATTGTACCCCAGGAATCGGACCCAAGAGAGGTAGTTATAAATATTGCCCTGCGGTTTTCGTAGTAACGAAGATGGAATCTAAGTTCTTAAAACACCTGTAAAAATCCTGGAATCCTGTGCAATAAAAACAGAATTGAATTTATTCACAGTCTCTGTGAGCTAGTGGCCCTCCGAATGATCTAAATGATCTCTACCCCAACAATACCTGCAGTTCTCCAATTTCCCAGTATGTTCTCTCTAGTTCAATCTCACTGAAGCGGCGATGAAGGCGGTACATCAGCACAGGGTCTGACACCAGGTGAATGGTGAAGGCCTTTTTGAACTCTCCACTGTCTTCTTTATCTGGGTCTGTGTTCTTGCCCAGTTGGAAGGAGTGGTAACGCACATCCTGAAACAAACACATTATGAGACATCAGTGCAAGGGAACAGAACGCATCTCATTTCAGGCACCCAGTGTCAGCAACAATCACTCCCACACAGGGAATAAAGTTCCCTCTGCTCTGCAGCATCTCACCACTGTGCCCTTAATGCAATGAGACAATTTTTCATTTTCCACATCAGCTGGTCTGTGGTGTCTCCCAGTTAGACAACCAATGCAGTGACACCTGGGGCCAAATTAAAGGCAACTTTACACTAGGAGCCCCTTGCCCAAATGGTACTGGATCGCGATTGCCCGTATCACAAAGGGTTGTCACAGTCTGATAGAGACAACCTTAATTCTCTGTCTTGATTGGATCTGAATACTGGTCCTGTAAGTGGAGGCAGTGACGTAATGATATTGTCACTGGACTAGGAATCCAGACACACAAGCTAATGCTCTGGGGACATGGGTTTGAATCCCACCATGGCAGAGGGTGAAATTTGAACTCAATTAATAAAAAAAGAAATTAAAAGCTTGTCTAATGGCGACCATAAAACCATTGTTGATTGTTGTAAAAGAAAACCATCTGGTTCACTAATGTCCTTCAGGGAAGGAAATCTGCTCTCCTTACCTGGTCTGTCCTACTTGTGACTCCTGACCCACAGCAATGTGGTTGACTCTTAAATACCCTCTGAAATGGCCAAGCAAGTCACTAAGTTCAAGGGCAATTACAGATGGGCAATAAATGCTTGCCTTGCCAGCGACACCCACATCTCATGAATGAATAAAAAAAAGGAAATAACATCTTTCCAAATACAAGGAATTTTCAAATGAAGATTCCAAACTGAATTAATAACACCCTAGTGGCAGGTTCAAAAGGCTAGAATTATTAAAGTTTAAAGGAGGCCATTTGGTCCAAAATGTCTGTACTGGCTCCTTGTTACAGCAAGCCAAAACTAATCTCACTGCCCCGCTCTCTCCCCATAGCCCTGTACCAATCCCCAAACTAATCCCACTGCCCTGTTCTCTCCCCGTAGCCCTGTATCAATCCACAAACTAATCCCACTGTCCCGCTCTCTCCCCATAGCTCTGTATCACAAACTGCTTATCAATTAAACTTGTGAAGTATTTGGAGGTTGTGGCACTTGTTATGTTATTACTGTGCAATTTTCCCCTTTTCGATAGAGCTATTTTAATAAGATGACGGTGCTGTCATTTTCATCTATAAAGCTCTTTGCGCCTTGTGGTTGGAGTCTGGTCGTTTTTCTGACTCCCCACCACCACCCTTCCACAGAGGTGTGCAGCAGAACTCCTGCTCGCAGCTGCCGGCTGGAGGCGGATCCTCAGGAAGGGAAGGGAAGACTGAGAAGCTACTTCTCTCTCCGCCAAGCCTACCAGATCGTGGAGGAGCTGGCTTTATAATCGCAGTTATCCGCTTAGAATTGTAGAAATCTACAGCATAACAGGAGGCAATCCTAAACTAATATCCCAATCTGCCCTCGTAGTCCCATATCGATCCAAAATTAATCCCACTGCCCGGCTTTCTCCCTATCGCCCTGTACCAATCCCAAATTAAACCCACTAACCTATTCTCTCCCCATAGCCCTGCATCAATCCTAAACTAATCCCACTGCCCCGCTCTCCCCATAGCCCTGCATCAATCCTAAACTAATCACACTGCCCCTCTCTCCCAATAGCCCTGTATCAATCCCAAACTAATGCCACTGCTCCACTCTAGAAATGTGAACAAAGAACTTGGTTATAAAATAGAAGTCCTGTTTTCAAAGATGCAATTACTTCTGATTCACTTGACAGAGCTATTAGAATCCTGAAGGATCTTGTATTAGCAGGAAATCAAATCCAAAAACACATGCCAGAAACACACCCACTGTCTAGTTTGCGACTTGGTTGAAGAATTCTATATTTTCTCTTTATAATTCAACCCCATTTGCTAACTCTATCCATTGGAAAACTCCTATGGTGAGAACAGAACACTTTCAAGTTCCAAGAAAGTTTGGGATAATCCCATCTCCTGGAGTCAAGGCTAGTATTTTGGGTTTTCACCAAAATTAAAAACAGATCAAGTTGCACAAAGCCATTCCCTCAAAACTCTGGAAGAATAACGCATGTAATAAAAATAATGGAATGCTATAGAGACTGATTCAATCAGACTAAAGCAGTGACCCTGCCCACAGTAACTGCCTACCCTCGTGTTCACACAGTGAACAGGCACTGCACTGCACAACTCTGGGAGGATGTGTGCATGAGGTGGATTCAGAGGCCCATAAGTAGTGTTGCAAATACTTGGACACATGGGGAGAAGGTATGGAAGTATTTAACATTTTCTTGGGAAGGGAGGGAATGTTTCAAGTTTGAGATGTAGTTTATGTGTGGGATTACAACGAATCCCAATAAGAACAAAATGGCACAATGTTAAAGGGAGTGCAAGAACACCTAGGGTTGTTTGTGTACAAATGTTTGAAAGGGATAGGACAAGTTCAGACAACTGTTCAAAAAGCAAATGGGATTCATAGCTTTTTAAACACAGATAGCACTGTCACCTCCAAATCCCACTCGACAGATCTGAGCACAAAATCCATGCTGACACCATTGGAGTACTGAGGGAGTGTTGCAGTGTAGGACGTGCCATCTTTCATATCAGACATTAAACCGAGGCCCCATCTGCCCTCTCAGGCGGACGTGAAAGACCCCAAGGCACTTTACGAAGAGGAGCAAGGGAGTTTTTCCCCAGTGTCCTGGGCCAATATTTATTTCTGAACCAACATCACTAAAAATAGATTATCTAATCATTATCACACTGCTGTTTGTGGGAGCTTGCTGCGCACAAATTAACTGCTGCATTTCCCAAATTACCACAGTGACTACACATCAAAAGTACTTCATTGGTTGGGAAGTGCTTTGGGGCATCCTGAGGTTGTGAAAGGTCCTATATATAGGGGGAAGGCGGTGGCGTAATGGTATTGTCACCGGACTAGTAACCCAGAGACCCAGGGTATTGCTCTGGGTTCAAATCCCACCACAGCAGAAGGTGGAATTTGAATTCAATTAATAAAAAATCTGGAATTAAAAAGCTGGCCTAATGATGGCCATGCAACCATTGTTGATTGTTGTAAAAACCCATCTGGTACACTAATGTCCTTTAGGGAAGGAAATCTGTTATCCTTACCTGGTCTGGCCTACATGTGACTCCAGACCCACAGCAATGTGGTCGACTCTTACATGCCCTCTGAAATGGCCTAGCAAGCCACTCAGTTGTATCTAACCGCTACAAAGTCAATAAAAAGGAATGAAACCGGACGGACCACCTGGCATTGACCTAGGCACCGGAAACAACAATGGCAAACCCAGCCCTGTCGACTCTGCAAAGTCCTCCTTACTAACATCTGGGGGCTTGTGCCAAAGTTGGGAGAGCTGTCGCACAGACTAGTCAAGCAACAGCCTGACATAGTCATACTCATGGAATCATACCTTACAGACAATGTCCCAGACAAAGCCATCACTATCCCCGGGTATTTCTTGTCCCACTGGCAGGACAGAACCAGCAGAGAACAAAGAACAAAGAAAATTACAGCACAGGAACAGGCCCTTCGGCCCTCCAAGCCTGCGCCGATCCAGATCCTCTATCTAAACCTGTCGACTATTTTCTAAGGGTCTGTATCTCTTTGCTTCCTGAGGTGGCAGCACAGTGGCATACAGTAGGGAGGGAGTTACCCTGGGAGTCCTCAACATCGACTCCGGACCCCATAAAGTCTCATGGCATCAGTTCAAACATGGACAAGGAAACCTCCTGCTGCCCTCCCTCAGCTGATGACTCAGTACTCCTCCATGTTGAACACCATTTGGAGGAAACACTGAGGGTGGCAAGGGCACAGAATGTACGCTGGGTGGGGGACTTCAATGTCCATCACCAAGAGTGGCTCGGTAGCACCACTACTAAGCTGGCTGAGTCCTAAAGGACATAGCTGCTAGACTGGATCTGGGGTAGGTGGTGAGGGAACAAACATGTGGGAAAAACATACTTGACCTCGTCCTCACCAATCTGCCTGCCGCAGATGCATCTGTCCATGACAGTATTGATAGGAGTGACCACCACACAGTCGTTGTGGAGACGAAGTCCCGCCTTCACATTGAGGATACCCTCCATCGTGTTGTGTGACACTATCACTGTGCTAAATGGGATAGATTTCGAACAGACCTAGCAATGCAAAACCGGGCATCCATGAGACGCTGTGGGCCATCAGCAACAGCAGAATTATACTCAACCACTATCTGGAACCTCATGGCCCGGCATGTCCCCCACTCTACCATTACCATCAAGCCAGGAGACTAACGCTGGTTCAACGAAAACTGCAGGAGGGCATGCCAGGTGTCAACCTGGTGAAGCTACCACACAGGACTACTTGTGTGCCAAACTGCGTAAGCAGCATGCGACAGACAAAGCTAAGCAATCCCATAACCAACGGATCAGATCTAAGCTCTGCAGCCCTACCACATCCAGTCGAGAATGGTGGTGGACAATTAAACAACTGACAGGAGGAGCTGGCTCCACAAATATCCCCATCCTCAATGATGGGGGAGCCCAGCACATCAGTGCGAAAGATAAGGCTGAAGCATTTGCAACAATCTTCAGCCTGAAGTGCCGAGTTGATGATCCATCTCAGCCTCCTCCTAAAGTCCCCAGCATTACAGATGCCAGACTTCAGCCAATTCGATTCACTCCATGTAATATCAAGAAACGACTGAAGCCACTGGATACTGCAAAGGTTATGGCCCTGAACAATATTCCGGCAATAGTACAGAAGACCTGTGCTCCAGAACTTGCCATGCCCCTAGCCAAGCTGTTCCAGTACAGCTACAACACTGGCATCTACCCTGCAATGTGGAAAATTGCCCAGATATGTCCCGTACACATAAAGTAGGGCAAGTCCAACCCGGCCAATTACTGCCCCATCAGCCTACTCTCAATCATCAGTAAAGTGATGGAAGGTGTCATCAACAGTGCCATCAAGCAGCACTTGCTTAGCAATAACCTGCTCAGTGACACTCAGTTTGGGTTCCGCCAGGGCCACTCAGTTCCTGACCACATTACGGCCTTGGTTCAAACATGGACAAAACAGCTGAACTCAAGAGGTGAGGTGAGAGTGACTGCCCTTGACATCAAGGCAGCATTTGACAGAGTATGGCATCAAGGAGCCCTAGCAAAACTGAGGTCAATGGGAATCAGGAGGAAAACGCTCTGCTGGTTGGTGTCATACCTTACACAAAGGAAGATGGCTGTGGTTGTTGGCGGCCAACCATTTAAGCCCCAAGTCGTTGCTGCAGGAGTTCCTCAGGGTAGTGTCCTAGGCCCAACCATCTTCAGCTGCTTCATTAATGACCTTCCTTCAATCATAAGGTCAGAAGTGGGGACTTCATCAGAAGTGCTGATGATTGCACAATGTTCAGCACCATTCGTGACTCCTCAGATACTGAAGCAGTCCGTGTAGAAATGCAGCAAGACCTGGACAATATCCAGGCTTGGGCTGATAAGTGGCAAGTAACATTCACGCCACACAAGTGCCAGGCAATGACCATCTCCACAGTGGCGAAGTGGTTAGCACCGCAGCCTCACAGCTCCAGCGACCCGGGTTCAGTTCTGGGTACTGCCTGTGTGGAATTTGCAAATTCTCCTTGTGACTGCGTGGGTTTCCGCCGGGTACTCCGGTTTTCTCCTGCAGCCAAAGACTTGCCCCTAGTGTAGGGAGGTGGTAGGAGAATGGTGGGAACGTGGTAGGGAAAATGGGATTAATGTAGGATTAGTATAAATGGGTGGTTGTTGGTCGGCACAGACTCGGTGGGCCGAAGGGCCTGTTTCAGTGCTGTATCTCTCTATGACTTTAAGAGAGAATCAAACCATCTCCCCTTGACATTCAATGGCATGACCATTGCTGAATCCCCCACTATCAACATCCTAGGGGCTACCATTGACCAGAAACTGAACTGGAGTAGCCATATAAATACCGTGGCTACAAGAGCAGGTCAGAGGCTAGGAATCCAGCAGCGAGTAACTCATCTCCTGACTCCCCAAAGCCTGTCCACCATCTACAAGGCACAAGTCAGGAGTGTGATGGAATACTCTCCACTTGCCTGGATGGGTGCAGCTCCAACAACACTCAAGAAGCTCGACACCATCCAAGACATAGCAGCCTGCTTGATTCGCACCCCACCCACAAACATTCACTCCCTCCACCACCAACGCACAGTGGCAGCAGTGTGTACCATCTACAAGATGCACTGCAGAAAAGCACCAAAGCTCCCTAGACAGCACCTTCCGAACCCGCGACCTCTACCAACTAGGACGAGAGCAAATGCATGGGAACACCACCACCTGCAAGTTCCCCTCCAAGTCACACACCATCCTGACTTGAAACTATATCACAGTACAAATTGGGTATCGAGGCTGTGCACTCTCTAGCAGGGGGACTGCCGAGAGGTGAAGAGTAGGACCTTTGACTGATTTTATCCCTATCCAAACCCTAGGGGAGATTTTCTTGTCCCTCTCACCATCCTAGCTGAGGTGAAGTAGTTCAAGTCAGGGATCATGGTTCAGCTACTCTGTGGTGTAAACAGATGAGTTGCAGGTAAACCCCAGGGCATAAATTCTTTGCTGTCATCAGATGCTGGGTCAAGTATGTTTAGGAAATTCTTCCCATTCCTTAATGGGGTGTAACTGTACATCTAAGATTTGTGTGGTGTACAACGATGGGGAATTTTAAATCCATTCACTGGATGTGAACTTATTGCTCATCCCTACTTGCCCCTAAAGAATGTGCTGTTAAGATACACCCAGTGCTGTTAAGGAGAATGTTTCAGGATTTTGATCCAGTGACAGCAAAGGAACGTCAATATACTTGCAAGTCAGGATGGTGTGTGGCTTGGAGGGGAACTTGCAGGTGGTGGTGTTCCAATGAGTCTGCTGCCCTTGTCCTTCTAGGTGGTAGAGGTCGCTTATTTGGAACCACAGAGTAGCTGAACCATGATCCCTGACTTGAACTATTTCACCTCAGTTAGGATGGTGGGGTACGGCAGGGATCAGTGCTTGGGCCCCAGCTGTTCACAATATATATCAATAATTTGGATGTGGGTACCAAATGTAGTATTTCCAAGTTCACTGATGACACAAAAATAGGTGGGAATGTGTGTTCTGAGGAAGATGCAAAGCTGCTTCAAGGGGATTTGGACAGACTTAGTGAGTGGGCAACAACGTGGCAGATGGAATATAATAGAGTGTCATAGAGAGATACAGCACTGAAACAGGCCCTTCGGCCCACTGAGTCTGCGCTGACCATCAAGCACCCATTTATACTAATCCTACATTAATCCCATATTCCCTACCACATCCCCTCCTACATTAATCCCATATTACCTACCACTCTCCTACCACCTACCTACATTAGGGGCAATTTACAATGGCCAATTTACCTATTAACCTGCAAGTCTTTGGTGGCTGTGGAAAAATGTGAGGTTGTCCACTTTAGTAGGAGGAACAGATGTGCAGAGTATTTCTTAAATGGTAAGATATTAGAAAGTGTAGATGTACTAAGGGACCTGGGTGTCCTTGTCAATAAGTCACTGAAAGCTACCATGCAGGTGCAGCAAGCAATTAAGAAAGCTAATAGTATGTTCGCCTTTATTGCAAGAGGATTTCAGTACAAGAGTAGTAAAGTTTTGCTTCAATTGTATATAACCTAGGTTAGACCACACCTGGAGTACTGTGTGCAGTTTTAGTCCCCTTACCTTTGGAAGGATATTATTGCCATAGAGGGAGTGCAACGAAGGTTCACCAGACTTGTTGCCAGGATGGCAGGACTGTCCTATGAAGAGATATTGGGGAAACTAGGCCTGTATTCTCTAGAGTTTCAAAGAATGAGAGGTGATCTCATTGAAACCTACAAAATACTTAAAAGGATAGACATGGTAGATGCGGCTAAGATGGTTCCCCTGCTTGGGGAGTCTAGAACCAGGGGACACAATTTCAAAATAAGGGGAATGTCACTTAGGACAGAGATCAGGAGAAATTTCTTGACTCAAAGGGTTGTGAATCTTTGGAATTATCCACCCCAGAGGGCTGTGGAAGCTCAATCATTGAGTATGTTTAAAGCAGAGATTGACAAACTTCTAAATACCAGAGACATAAGGGGATATGAGGATAGTGTGGGAAAAGGGCATTGAAGTGAATTATCCAAACATAGACTGAGATAATAGCAGTGTAAAGGGCAGTGAAGGGCAAGAGTTCCTAGTGTGTGTTCAGGAAAAATTTCTATAACAATATGTTGCTAGTCCAACAGAAAGGAGGCACTGCTAGACCTGGTACTTGGTAATGAGGTGGGTCAAATATCAGTAGGAGAGCATTTAGGAGATAATGATCATTATATCATAAGGTTTAGGCTGATTATGGAAAAGGACAAAGAACAATCCAGGGTAAAAATAATTAACTGGAGGAAGGCCAACTTCAATAGGGTAAGAATGGAGAAGGTGCAAATAAATTGGAGTCAAAAGCAGGCAGGGAAACCGGTAGATGAACAATGGGCTACCTTCAAAGAAGAGATAGTTCAGGCACAGTCAACGTACGTTCCCTTGAAGGGGAAAAGTAGAGCAAACAAATCCAGAGCTTTCTGGATGACAAAAGAGGTGGAGATTAAGATAAAGAAAATGTGTGCTTATGCCAGATTGAAAATACTATCGAGAACCAGAGGTCCAGAGGGGAAGTGAAAAAGCAAATAAGAGAAGCAAATAGAGAGCATGATAAGGGACTGGCAGTTAGCATTAATGGAAATCCCAAAGTTTTCTATCGGCATATAAATAGTAAAAGGGTGGTAAAAGGAGGAGTGGGGCCAATCAGAGACCAGAAAGGGGATTTACACATGGAGGCAGAGGGCATAGCTGAGGTATTAAATGAATGCTTTGCATCTGTCTTTACCAAGGAAGAAGATGCAACCCAGACAATGTTGAAAGAGGAGGTAAGTCAGACACTAGAGGGTTTAAAATTGATAAAGAGGAAATTTTAGATAGGCTGCCTGAACTGAAAATGGATAAAGCACCAGGACCAGATGAGATGCATCCAAGGATACTGAGGGAAGTGAGGGTGGAAATCGCAGCGACACTGGCCATAATTTTTCAGTCTTCCTTAGACTCGGGGGTGATGCTACAGTTCAAAATCGGGTGTAAAGATAAGCCCAGCAACTATAGGCCAGTCAGTTTACCTTCGGTGGTGGGAAAACTTCCAGAAAAAATAATTCGGGACAAAATAAAAAGTCACATGGATAAATGCGAGTTAATTAAGGAAAGCCAGCATGGATTTCTTAAGGGAAAATCATGTTGAACTAACTTGTAGTTTTTTGAGGAGGTAACAGAGAGGGTTTAGGAGGACAATGCTGTGGATCCGGTGTACATGGACTTTCAAAAGACATTTAATACAGTGCCACATAACAGACATGAGAGCAAACTTGTCGCTCATTGAATAAAAGGGATGGTAGCAACATGGATACAAAAATGGCTGAGTGACAGGAAACTAAGAGTAGTGGTTAATGGATGTTTTTTGGGCTGGAGGAAGGTTTGTTAGGGATCGATGTTGGGACCCTTGCTTTTCCTGATATATATTAATGACCTAGACGTTGGTGTACAGGGCACAATTTCAAAGTTTGCAGACGATACGAAACTTGGAAGCATTGTGAGGAGGATCGTGCAGAACTTCAAAAGGACATAGACAAGTTGGTGGATTGAGCAGACAGGTAACAGATGAAGTTCAATGCAGAGAAATGTGAGGGGATTCATTTTGGTAGGAAGAACATGGAGAGACAATATAGAATAAAGGGTACAATTCTAAAAGGGGATGCAGGAGCAGAGGGACCTGGGTTTATATGTGCATAAGTCATTGAAGGTGACAGGACGGGTTGAGAGAGCAGTTAATAAAGCATACAGTATCCTGGGCTTTATTAATAGGGGCATAGAACATAGAACATAGAAAATACAGCACAGAACAGGCCCTTCGGCCCACGATGTTGTGCCGATCCTTTGTCCTCTGTCAAGGACAATTTAATCTATACCCCATCATTCTCCTTTATCCATATACCTATCTAAAAGCCGTTTGAAAGTCCCTAAAGTTTCTGACTCAACAACTTCCCCAGGCAAGGCATTCCATGCCCCGACCACTCTCTGGGTAAAGAACCTTCCCCTGACATCCCCCTTATATCTCCCACCCTTCACCTTAAATTTATGACCCCTTGTAACGCTTTGCTCCACCCGGGGAAAAAGTTTCTGACTGTCTACCCTATCTATTCCCCTGATCATCTTATAAACCTCTATCATGTCACCCCTCATCCTTCTCCGTTCTAATGAGAAGAGGCCTAGAATGTTCAGCCTTTCCTCGTAAGACTTATTCTCCATTCCAGGCAACATCCTGGTAAATCTCCTCTGCACCCTCTCCAAGGCTTCCACATCCTTCCTAAAATGAGGCGACCAGAACTGCACACAGTACTCCAAATGAGGCTTTACCAAGGTCCTGTACAGCTGCATCATCACCTCACGGCTCTTAAATTCAATCCCTCTGCTAATGAACGCTAACACCCCATATGCCTTCTTCACAGCCCTATCCACTTGAGTTGCAACTTTCAACGATCTATGCACATAGACCCCAAGGTCTCTCTGCTCCTCCACATGCCCAAGAACCCTACCGTTAACCCAGTATTTTGCATTCGTGTTTGTCCTTCCAAAATGGACGACCTCACACTTTTCAGGGTTAAACTCCATCTGCCACTTTTCAGCCCAGCACTGCAACCTATCCAAGTCCCTTTGCAGACGACAATAGCCCTCCTCGGTATCCACAACTCCACCAACCTTTGTATCATCTGCAAATTTACTGACCCACCCTTCGACTTCCTCATCCAAGTCGTTAATAAAAATCACAAACAGGAGAGGACCCAGAACTGATCCCTGTGGCACGCCACTGGTAACTGGGCTCCAGGCTGAGTATTTACCATCTAAGACCACTCTCTGCCTTCTATCAGTTAGCCAATTCTTAATCCAACTGGCCACATTCCCCACTATCCCATGCCTCCTGACTTTCTCCATAAGTCTACCATGGGGGACCTTATCAAATGCCTTACTAAAATCCATGTACACCACATCCACTGGTTTACCCTCATCCACTTGCTTGGCATAGTGTACAAGAGGAAGGAAGTTGTGTTGAACTTGTATAAGACACTAGTTCGGCCAAGAGATTCACGAGAATGGTTCCAGGGATGAGGAATTTCAGTTATGAAGATAGATTGGAGAAGTTAGGACTGTTTTCCTTGGAGAGAAGGCGGAGAGGTAATTTGATAGAGGTATTCAAAATCATGAGGCGTCTGGACAGAGTAGATAGAGAGAAACTGTTCCCACTTGTGAAAGGATCGAGAACAAGAGGACACAGATTTAAAGTATTTGGTAGGAGAAGTGAAGGTGACATGAGGAAAAACTTTTTCACACAGCGAGTGGTTAAGGTCTGGAATGCACTGCCTGAGAATGTGGGAGGAGGCAGGTTCAATTGAAGCATTCAAAAGGGAATTAGACAGTTATATGAAAAGGAAGAATGTGCAGGGTTATGGAGAGAAGGCAGGGGAATTGGACTGAGGGAATTGCTCTTTCAGAAAGCCAGTGCGGACATGATGGGCCAAATGGCCTCCTTCTGCGCTGTAACAATTCTGTGATTCTGTGGATGATCAGCCATGATCGTATTGACTGGTGGGGTAGGTTCGATAGGCTGAATGGCCTACTCCTGCTCCTATGTCTATATCAAACTCACAAATTACATTCTTTGTGATTGCAACTGTGATAACCTATCCCGCCTCATGCTTCTCGGTAAATTGGCAGCCTTCAACACAGTTGACCAAACCATCTTCCTCTAATACCTCTCCTCTGTCATCCAGCTGTGTTGAACTGACCATGATTGGATCTGATCATGATTGGATTGGAACCAGAGATTTTAATCGCTCCTCCACTGCCAAGGGCCTAAGCTCTGGAATTCCCTCCCTAAACCTCTCCACCTCTTTGCTCCTATGAGATGGTCTTCAAAACCTATCTCTTTGACCAAGCTTTTCATCATCTGCCCTAATTTCTCCTTATGTGACCTTGTGTCAAATTTTGTTTTATAATCACCCCTGTGAAGTGCCTTAGGCGTTCTACTACATTAAAGGCGCGATATAAATGCAAGTTGTTGTTGTTGTCACCTATCAGCCCAAGCCTGGATGTTGCCCAGGTCTTGCTGCAAGTAGGCATGGACTGCTTTATCATCTGAGGTCTGATGTGAAATCACAAGGTGCCTGACTGGTTCTCTCTCCCTATAGGTTCCTACACATAACCATCTGTTTTAGCTATGAGTCAACATTCTGTGGAAAGTTAAAACATTAAATTTAGTAAGTCCCGTTTCTAACTTGAAAGTTTCTGGGTTCCTGTTTCAGTTTTGAGGCATCTGCGAAATTATGAGCAAAATTACAGCTCAGACAGTGCAACCCATCAATTTAAAAATACCCTCCTCAGCACAATCGTTCTGAAATATTTGAAAACTGCAGAACAAAACTGGAGGTAAAGACATCACCAACAGTTGTGAAGGGTTATTTTTCCCCAACGGTGTTAACTCCCATTGCAGGTCATTCCAAGGGTGCTTACCTGCACTGTGAAGTAGCCTAGCAATACGAGTCAAGGGCAATCAGGATGGGCAGAAAATATCAGCCTTGTCAGTGACACCCACATCCCAAGAACAAATGTTTTAAGAATGACAAGTTGTGAAACTAAATTGAATAAATCTGGTAATTTGTGGGCTGGCACCAGGGAAAAACACCATGAAAACTGCCACATTGCTGTAAAAACCTAGGCATAGAAAAAATATTACAGCACTAATCAAAGAGGAGCAGGAGGGGAGTTTTCCGGAGTGTCCTGGCCAATATTTATACCTCAACAAACATCACTAAAACAGATTATCTAGTCATTATCATATTGGCTATTTGTGGGAACTTGCTATGCACAAATTGGCTGCTACCTTTTCTATATTACAACAGTGACTACACTTCGAAAGTACTTCATTGGCTGTGAAGTGCATTTGGACATCAGGAGGTCATGCGAGGTGCTATATAAATGCAGAGCTCACAGTTATAAGGTCCCTCATGGTTCTATTATACTGTGGTAGTTGCGAGAGTATTTGTTTAAAACCCTCTCTCTGCCTCTCCCATCTCATGCTTATAATCACACTCCTGACCTTCCCCCTCCAAGCTTAAACATTTAAAACCCAAGGCTTTCATTACCTAACCGCTACTTTGCAATTTACCTTGCCCTGTCTGTTCCTCTTTTGTGATGTTCTGCGCTGAGTCTTGGTGCTGTCCCTTAATTTCTCAATGGTGGGAGCAGGGTGGGGGATGTCAGTGAGTCTTTGTGGGAGCTTGCTGTGTGCAAATTGGCTGCCACATTTCCTACATTACAGCAGTAGCTACACTTTAAAAATACTTCATTGGCTGTGAAGTGCCTTGGGTTGCTCTGAGATTGTAAAAGGTGTTATAGAAACACAAGTTTGCTCTTTTGTCAAAATTAAACAGTGCATGAGCAGATTTTATTGCTTGGTTTGGGGAGTGGGGTAGAACTCTATATTCAAAGTACTCCCCTCAGGAGTACCTGACCTGCATAAACGGCAAGTGTTATCCACATCAATCAGTACTCTACGTGTAGCTGGGTGAACACGGGTACCTGAAGGTCAAGAGTCTTTCAGAGTTTAGCCAAATGATTTGTTTTTGCATCTAAGAGCCACACCATGAGGGTGAATTACCCACTGGACGAGGCCAGGCCAACATTTGGAACTGTTTTGTGGTCAAACTTCTATTATACTCTTTTGTAGCTTTATTGGAAGGGAAGTTTAGAGCGTTTGGTAAAAATTACAATTTGAGTTAACTCTGACCACTTCCCGATCAATAATTAGAGCCAGGCACTCCACACAAAGGTACTGACAAGGAATGTTTTACGCTGGGACATAGTGACCCACTTCATAAATCCTTGTGACAGCTCTCAATGAAATTGGAATTCTTCCTTCCCTTCCTCATCCTCACCACCCACAATTATTCCTGCTTTGTTGAAAAATTCTTCTTTAGTCATGAGCAGGATCCAGTGGGATTCAAATTCCTCACAGGGAGCAGGGCCATTTGCCAAGCATACAGAATTGGGGAGGGAGGAGGCAGAGAACGCTCGAATGTGTTAGTTGATCTGGTTGGTCTGCAGCAGCCATTAAACCCATTCAATGCTAAAATAAAAGCAAAATACTGGCAGCATCTGTGGAGAGAGTAGCAGTTAACATTTCAGGTCAGTGCACTGATGAAAGGCCGGGCGACAAATGACTTTCCAGCTCTTAGTCCATAGCCTTGTAGTTTACGGCACTTCAAGTGAAAACCCAGGTACTTTTTAAATGTTGAGGGTTTCTGCCTATACCATCCTCTCAGGCAGTGTGTTCCAGATCCCCACCACCCTCTGGGTGAAAAAGTTACTCCTCGTCTCCCCTCCAAACCCTTCTACCTCTTACCCTAAATCTATGCCCCCTGGATATGGACCCCTCAACCAAGGGGAATAGGGCCTTCCTATCCACACTATCTAGATCCTTCAATTTTATACACTTCAACTAGGTCTCCACTCAGCTTCCACTATTCCAAAGAAAACAACCTTAGCCTATCCAATCATTCCTCATAATTCTCTAATCCAGGCAATATCCTCATAAATCTCCTCTGTACCCTCTCTAGTGCAATCACATCCTTCCAACTGTGTGGTGCATACTGCACACAGTACTCCAGCTGTGACCTAACCAGTGTTTTATACAGTTTCAGCATAAACTTCCAGCTCTTATATCCTATGTCTCTGCTAATAAAGGCAAGTATCCTGTATGCCTTCTTGACCACCTTATCTAACTGTCCAGCTACCTTCAGGGATCTGTGGACATGCACTCCAAGGTCCCTCTGTTCCTCTACACTTCAGTATCCCACCATTTGTGTATTCCCTTGCCTTGTTAGCCTTCCCCAAATGCATTACCTCACACTTCTCCAGATTGAACTCCATTTGCCACCTGACCAGTCCATTGCTATCTTCTTGCAGTCTACAGCTTTCTTATCAACCATGTAGCCATTTTTTGTATCACCTGCAAACTTATCACACCCCTTACATTCAAGTCCAAATCAGTGATCTATACCACAAAAAGCAAGGGACCTATAATGGCCCTGTGGAACCCCACTGCAAACAGCCTTCCAGTCACAATAACACCCATCAACCATTACCCTTTGTTTCCTGCCCCTGACCCAACTTAGGGACTAACTTGCCACTTTGTCTTGGATCCCATAGGCTTTTACTTTTGTGGTCAGTCTGTCATGTGGGACCTTATCAAAACCTGTCAAAATCCACGTTGATTACATCAAATGCACTGCCCTCATTGACTCTCCTTGTTATCTCCTCAAAAAAATTCAATCAAGTTAGTCAGACACGACCTTCCCTTAACAAATCTGTGCTGACTGTCCTTGATTAATCAGTGTCTCTTTAAATGATGATTTATCCTGTTTTAGAATTTTTTCCAATATTTTTCTCATCACCGAGGTTAGGTTCACTGGCCTGTAATTACTTGGTCTATCCTATTCTTTTTTAAACAATGGTACAATGTCCTCTGGCACCACACCTGTAGCCAGAGAGGATTGGAAAATGATGGTCAGAGTCTCTGCTATTTCTTCCCTTAACAGACTAGGATCCATTTCATCTGGGCCTGGGGATTGTTAAACCCCTTAATATTTCCCCTTCACCTTGTTAATTTCATCCAAAATTTCACACTCCTGTCTGTATCGTCCTTCTCTTTTGTGAAAGAAGACAACCATACCCATGTCCTCTGCAACCACACACAGGTTACCCTTATGGTCCTTATAAGTCCTATGCTTTCTTTACTTATCCTCTTGCTCTTCATGTATTCATACAAAAGGTTTTCCTTGAGCTTACTTGCCAATATTTTTTCATTCCCTCTCTTTGCTTTCCTAATTTCCTCTTTAATTTCACCCCTACACTATCAATTTTAGGTTTTCTGCAGTATTGAGCCCTCAGCGACCCGGGTTCAATTCCGGGTACTGCCTGTGTGGAGTTTGCAAGTTCTCCCTGTGCCTGCATGGGTTTCCTCCGGGTGCTCCGGTTTCCTCCCACATGCCAAAGACTTGCAGGTTGATAGGTAAATTGGCCATTAGCAATTGCCCCTAGTATGGGTGGGTGGTAGGGAAAATATAGGGACAGGTGGTAGGAATATGGAATGTGTGTAGGATTAGTATAAATGGGTGGTTGATGGTCGGCACAGACTCGGTGAGCCGGAGAGGCCTGTTTCAGTGCTGTATCTCTAAACTAAACTAAACTATTAGTACTCCATGGCAGCAGTGTATACCACCTACAGGATGCACTGCAGCAACTCACCAAGGCTCCTTCAACAGCACCTTCCATACCCACTACAAACTAGAAGGACAGCAGGCGCATGAGACCACCACCAGCTACAGGTTCAAGGCACACACAATGTTGACTTGGAAATATATCAGGGCTATTTCATCGCCACTTGTCTAGAAACATAACCACTATGCTATCATTCCACCGGCAGAGCAGCGCTCCCTCAGCACTGCACTCCCTCAGCGCTGGCCCTCCGACGGCGCGGCGCTCCCTCAGCACGGCCCCTCCGACGGCGCGGCGCTCCCTCAGCGTCGCCCCTCAGCACTGCCCCTCCGACGGCGCGGCGCTCCCTCAGCACTGCCCCTCCGACGGCGCGGCGCTCCCTCAGCACTGCCCCTCCGACGGCGCGGCGCTCCCTCAGCACTGCCCCTTCCGACGGCGCGGCGCTCCCTCAGCACTGCCCCTTCCGACGGCGCGGCGCTCCCTCAGCACTGCCCCTTCCGACGGCGCGGCGCTCCCTCAGCACTGCCCCTTCCGACGGCGCGGCGCTCCCTCAGCACTGCCCCTTCCGACGGCGCAGCGCTCCCTCAGCACTGCCCCTTCCGACGGCGCGGCGCTCCCTCAGCACTGCCCCTTCCGACGGCGCAGCGCTCCCTCAGCACTGCCCCTTCCGACGGCGCAGCGCTCCCTCAGCACTGCCCCTTCCGACAGCGCAGCGCTCCCTCAGCACTGCCCCTTCCGACGGCGCAGCGCTCCCTCAGCATTGCCCCGCCAACAGTGCAGCGTTCCCTCAGCACTGCCCCTTCCGACAGCGCAGCGCTCCCTCAGCACTGCCCCTTCCGACAGCGCAGCGCTCCCTCAGCACTGCCCCTTCCGACGGCGCAGCGCTCCCTCAGCACTGCCCCGCCAACAGTGCAGCGTTCCCTCAGCACTGCCCCTCCGACGGCACAGCACTACCTCAGCACTGCCCCTCCGACAGCACGGCGCTCCCTCAGCACTGCCCCTCCGACGGAGCGGCGCTCCCTCAGGTCTGCACTGGAGCGTCAGCATAGATGATGATTCAAAATGGTAGTTTTTTTCCTTTGACCCCAATGTATTCCAAGATCTCTCCCATACGCTGCTCAGTGCCTTCTGATGTCCTTGTAATTTGCTTGTAGAACATGTTGAAACAGTACATGTAGCTTTTTTGTTTCCTGTTCTAGAAAATAACTGATGTTCCCTCGAAGTTTACAGCTATTTCCAAATCTCCCAGGTACTGATTGAAAGTAATGTTCTAGTCAATCATAGGTCATAGAATCATAAAGCACTGAAAGAGGCCATTCAGCCCATCGTGCCTTGATAGCTCTTTGGAAAGCTTTTAAATTAGTCCCACTCACCATGCTCATTCCCCACAGCCCTGTAATTCTTTCCCCTTCAAGTATTCATCTAATTCCCTTTTGAACGTTACCACTGAATCTGCTTCCACTGGCCTTTCAGGCAGCGCATTCCAGAGCATAACAACTGTGTGTGAAAAAGTCAGCCCCAAACCTTGTTTTTTTAGCTACGCATCAGAGAGATATTAAAGGGACAAGATGTCAGGTTCCAGAGAAATGATAGGGGGATAAAAAACAAACCTGTTGAACTTGGGTGCAACTAGAGGCCATACCTTAACCCCATTTCAGATGTTCCTGCAGCCATAGAACATAGAACAGTACAGCACAGGCCCTTCGGCCCATGATGTTGTGCCAACCCTTTAACCTACTCTAACATCAAACTACCTACATACCCTTCATTCTACTATCATCCATGTACCTATCCAAGAGTCGTTTAAATGTCTCTAATGTATCTACTTCAACTACCACGGCTGGCAGTGCATTCCACGCACCCACCACTCTCTGTGTAAAGAACCTACCTCTGACATCTCCCCGAAACCTTCCTCCAATCACCTTAAAACTACGCCCCCTGGTGATAGCCCTTTCCACCCTGGGAAAAAGTCTCTGACTATCCACTCTATCTATGCCTCTCATCATCTTGTACCCCTCTATCAAGTCACCTCTCATCCTTCTTTGCTGCAATGAGAAAAGCCCCAGCTCCCTCAACCTTTCTTCGTAGGACATGCCCTCCAGTCCAGGCAGCATCCTGGTAAATCTCCTCTGCACCCTCTCTAAAGCTTCCACATCCTTCCTATAATGAGGCGACCAGAACTGAACACAATATTCCAAGTGTGGTCTAACCAGGGCCTTATAGAGCTGCAGCATAACCTCGCGGCTCTTAAACTCAATCCCCCTGTTAATGAAAGCCAACACCCCATACGCATTCTTAACAACCCTATCAACTTGGGTGGCTACTTTGAGGGATCTACGGACGTGGACCCCAAGATCCCTCTGTTCCTGCGCACTGCCAAGAATCCTGTCTTTAAGCCTGTATTCTGCATTCAAATTCGACCTTCCAAAATGAATCACTTCACACTTTTCCAGGTTGAACTCCATCTGCCACTTCTCAGCCCAGCTCTGCATCCTGTCAATGTCCCGTTGCAACCTACAACAGCCTTCCACACTATCCACAACTCCAGCAACCTTTGTGTCATCGGCAAACTTACTAACCCAGCCTTCCACTTCCTCATCCAAGTCATTTATAAAAATCACAAAGAGCAGAGGTCCCAAAACAGATCCTTGCGGAACACCACTGGTCACCGAGCTCCATGCTGAATACTTTCCATCTACTACCACCCTCTGTCTTCTGTGGGCCAGCCAATTCTGTATCCAGACAGCCAACTTTCCCAGAATCCCATGCCTCCTTACTTTCTGAATGAGCCTACCATGAGGAACCTTATCAAACGCCTTGCTAAAATCCATATACACCACATCCACTGCTCTTCCTTCATCAATGTGTTTTGTCACATCCTCAAAGAATTCAATAAGGCTTGTGAGACATGACCTGCCCCTCACAAAGCCATGCTGACTGTCTCTAATCAAACCATGCTTTTCCAAATAATCATAAATCCTGTCTCTCAGAATCCTCTCCAATAATTTGCCCACTACCGACGCAAGACTGACTGGTCTGTAATTCCCAGGGTTATCCCTATTCCCTTTCTTGAACAAGGGAATAACATTTGCCACCCTCCAATCATCTGGTACTACTCCAGCGGACAGTGAGGACGCAAAGATCATCGCCAAAGGCGCGGCAATCTCTTCCCTCGCTTCCCGTAATAACCTTGGGTATATCCCGTCTGGCCCCGGGGACTTATCTATCCTCATTTCTTTCAAAATTTCCAGCACATCCTCCTTCTTAACATCAACCTGTTCGAGCATATCAGCCTGTTTCACGCTGTCCTCACAAACGACAAGGTCCCTCTCACTAGTGAATACTGAAGCAAAGTATTCATTAAGGACCTCCCCTACCGCCTCCGACTCCAGGCACAAGTTCCCTCCACTATCCCTGATCGGCCCTACCCTCACTCTGGCCATCCTCTTGTTCCTCACATAAGTGTAGAACGCCTTGGGATTTTCCTTAATCCTACCCACCAAGACTTTTTCATGTCCCCTTCTCGCTCTCCTAAGTCCATTCTTCAGTTCCTTCCTGGCTACCTTGTAACCCTCTAGAGCCCTGTCTGATCCTTGCTTCCTCAACCTTAAGTAAGCTTCCTTCTTCCTCTTGACTAGCTGTTCCACATCTCTTGTCATCCAAGGTTCCTTTACCCTACCATCCCTTCCCTGCCTTATCAGGACAAACCTATCCAGCAGTCGCAGCAAGTGCTCCCTAAACAACCTCCACATTTCTGTCGTGCATTTCCCTGAGAACATGTGTTCCCAATTTAAGCTCCCCAGTTCCTGCCTAATAGCATTGTAATTCCCCCTCCCCCAATTAAATATTTTCCCATCCCGTCCACAGGGTGGATGCTGAGAGGATGTTTCTCCTGCAGGGGAGTCTAGAAGTAGGGGACACAGTTTAAAAATCTTTTCTCTCAGAGGGTCATTAGTCTGTGGAATTCTCTTCCCAAGAGAGCAGTGCAGGCAAGGTCATTGAATATTTTTAAGTCTGAGTTAGATTCTTGATTGACAAGGGAGTCAAAGGGTATAGTGGGTAGACAGGAAAGTAGAGTTGAGGCTACATCAGATCAGCCATGATCTTATCAAATGTCGGAGCAGGCTCGCGGGTCGACTGGCCTACTCCTGCTCCTAATTCATACGTTCGTATCCCTACAAAAGTTATCTGTGGCTTAGTGGATAGCACTCTTCCCTTTGATTCAGAAGCTTGTGGGCTCAAGCTCCACTCTAGAGACTTCAACACATAACCTATGCTGCCACTCAGACATGATCGTATTGAATGGCAGAAGAGTTTTGATGGACCAGATGGTCTACTCCTGCTCCTTGTGCTCACTGCAGTCCAGCCTTGAAGAAGTGCTGCACTGTCAGAGGTGCTGTCTTTCAGATGTTAAACCAAGGCCCAGTCTGTTCTCTGAGGTGGCCACAAAGGTTCCCTCAAAGAATAGCAAGGGAGTTCACCTTGGTGTCCTGGACAATATTTAGCCATCAGCCAACATCACAAAAAAGGTTATCTGGTCATAAGCACATTGCTGTTTGTGGGAGCTTGCTGTGCGCAAATTGGCTGCTGCATTTCCTACATTATGGTCAATGTAGTCACTGTTGTAAAGTGCTTTGGAACGTCCTGAGGTTGTGAAAGGCACTACAGAAATGCAAAGCTTTTCTTTCACCTCCCATAACTACAAGATCCCACAAGGTTCTAATATTCTGGGATCAGTGCCAGACTATTTTTATTTTACACTCTCTCCACCTCCCTTCCCATTTTTTGATTACACTTCTACAAAGCACCTTTGGACATTTTTCAATGTTAAAGAATTTTCTATGTTAAATTTAAGTTGTTGTTCGAAACTGAATGAAGGTTTCTCCCAGGTGATTGCGAGACTGTGTAAGGTTGGGAAAGATTGATGTTGTCTGTAAGTTGTATTATGTCTGGATGAGACAGGACTATTCACACTGCGAGTACTCTGTTCGATTATGATCTCCACATAACAAACAGGATACAGGAGAAGATGGAGAAGGCGCAAAAAATAATTTCCGAAAATGATACTGAAACTGAAAGGTTATAACTATTAGTAAAGGTTGAACAAACGAGTGCGCTTTTCTCTAGAGTCGAGAAAGCTTAGAGGCAACCTGATAGACGTCTGTAAAATTATGAAAGGGTTCAACAGAATAGACATAAAGAAGGTGTTTTCAATTCTGGGGGCGTTCAAATCAACGGACCATAATATGAGACAGTCACTAATAAATCCAATAGGGAATTCAGGAGAAACTTTAGAGCAAGGATATTCGGGGCTGGAGCTGGAGCACATTACAATTTTACAAGTTTTGTCTCCCCTCTCCCCGACTCCCCCTTCCCTCCTCCCTCTGCCCCCACACATCTCCCTTCCCGTACCCCCCCAACTCAGTTCCCCCACTCTCCCCGTTCCACCCCAAACAGCCGCCGTCCCTCTCACCGCTCTCCCTCCTCTGTTCCCCCCTTCTCCTTCCCCTGTCCTCCCTCTGTTCCCGTTCCCCCCCTCTCCCGCCCCGACTCCCTCCCACTGCCCCCCTCCACTCCTCCCACTCGCCTCCCCGCCCCCTCCCACTCACTCTCCCTCCCGCCCCCTCCCACTCTCCCTCCCCATCCCCTCCTTGCTCCCTCACTCCAGCCCCGTGTCCCCCCCCACTGACAGCTGCAGAGAGCAGGAGCGCTCAGCACAGCAGATTTGTGGTTGATCAGTTTTTTAAAAATCTCGCTGTCATTTTCACAGGTGCTGACATCTGGAGCAGTGGTTTCCCAACTTTGGACAGATTCGGAGCTTTCCGGTGGGTTCCAACTTTTTTAAAAAGGCCGCTGGGAGTGGTTGAGGTGAATAGTATAGCTGCATTTAATGGGAATCTGGATGAACACAAGAACAGAAAGGGCGAAAAGGATATGTTGACAGGGTAAGATGAAGAGGGGTTGGGGGAGGCTCATCTGAGTCATGGTTCAACTATACAATGCCATGGTTACAGCACACCTGGAGTTGTGAGCAGTTTTAGGCATTATACCTCAGGAAGGATATACTGGCATTGGAGGGAGTGCAACATAGATTTACTCGAATGATATTGGACTCCAGGGGTTAAATTACAAGGAGAGATTAAACAAACTTGAGTTGTATTCCCTGGAATTAAGATGATTTATGAGATTGAAATTTTGAAGATATTAAGGAAAACAGGGAGAAACTATTTCCACTGGGTGGGGAGTCGAGAGGGGCATAGTCTAAAATTAGAGCCATACCATTTAGGAGTGAAATTAGGAAACACTTTTACACACAAAGGGTAGAAGTTGTTTGGAATGCTCTTCTGCAAATTAATTGTTAGTTTTGCTAGATTGTTAATTGTTAGTTTTAATTCTGAGATTGATAGATCTTTGTTAACCAAAGGTATGAAGGGATATTGGCAAAGGCGGGTACATGGAGTTTGGTCACAGATTAGCCATGATCTCATTGAATGGTGGAACAGGCTCGAGGGACTAAATGGCCTCCTTCTGCTCCTAGGTGTGGAGCATAAACACCGACATAGTTTCAAATGGCCAGTACTCCAGGGAAGGACAAAGAAATGCTTCAAAGACACTCTGAAGCTCTCTTTGAAGAGCAGCAGCATTGACATTGATGACTGGGAGAAGTTTGCTACCAATTGTTCCAAATGACGGCAACTTGTTCATCAAGCTTGGAGTCCAAATGGCTTAATGATGAGGCAGAGCGGTGGCAGAGAAGGAAAGAAAAGGAAGCAAATGCTGCACTCCGGATCTCACTACCTGGGGCGCCCTGCCCCAGGACCAAAGATCTGCGGGTCGAGAATCGGCCTGTTCAGTCACATGGCTATCCATGGCAGAAACTCGCGACCTTGAGTACACATCATTCTTGAAATGTGGTACAGCCGCCGCAGACCAGTTTGCCTGAGTCAGCGATTTCTGTGCTGTAAATTCTGTGCAATTGTTTTTTCCTGCCTTTTTTGTATGCAACCCTATCACAATGAATAATGCATGTACAGATTGTACGTTGAATGGTTTTTTTCAAACTGCATTCCTAGAAAAGATAGCAACACACAGTCATTAAACCTCTGTACACTGGGGAAAGGGAAACAAGTGGCTCTGCCAAAGGTTCTACAGAGCACAGACCACCATTGGAAGAACACAGTCATCAATGGCATGAAATCTGTTCTCCAGTAATCAGTAGGCACCTCACCAGCGTGAATGAAGTACTGAAAAGTGACTGATGGTCTCACGACAAGCTATAGGAGAATGCTTTGTTAAATGATTCACAACAAAATTCCAAACAATTTTGTGTGTTTCAAATTGAAGGACATTCGTTCTCAAAAACTAAACAGTCCCAGTAATTGAAGAAACAAAAAAAACCTTTGATAGATGACTATGATATATCTTAATTTATTTGATTTGATAACTTTTTTTTAAAAAAGCACCCAGTACAAGCACTCTTGCCTCAGGCTCTCACTCACTGATGGGCCAGTCCAGCCAAATTAAGTACAGAAACTTCCTGGCGTAGCTCCAGAAAAATAAAAAAAAAACATTTCTGAATGGCTGCAAAAGTCCCTGGGAAAACACACTGCAGGCTGGGCTTTGACAGAAAGATAAAGAGCTGGGATTTCTAAAGCACCTTTTTACAACCACAGGGTATCCCAAAGTGTTTTTATTTTTTATTTAGGGATGTGGGCGTCGCTGGCTAGGCCAACATTTATTGCCCATCCCTAATTGCCCTTGAGAAGGTGGTGGTGAGCTGCCTTCTTGAACTGCTGCAGTCCATGTGGGGTAGATACACCCACAGTGATGTTAGGAAGGGAGTTCCAGGATTTTGACCCAGCGACAGTGAAGGAATGGCGATATAGTTTCAAGTCAGGATGGTGTGTGACTTGGAGAGGAACTTGCAGGTGGTGGTGTTCCCATGCATCTGCTGCCCTTGTCCTTCTAGGTGGTAGAGGTTGCGGGTTTGGAAGGTGCTGTCGAAGGAGCCTTGGTGCGTTGCTGCAGTGCATCTTGTAGATGGTACACACTGCTGCTACTGTGTGTAAGTGGTGGAGGGAGTGAATGCTTTTTTTTTAAGGTGGTAGATGAGGTGTTGATCAAGCAAGTTGCTTTGTCCTGGATGGTGTCTTTGGAGTCACACCCATCCAGGCAAGTGGAGAGTATTCCATCACTCCTGACTTGTGATCTGTAGATGGTGGACAGGCTTTGGGCATCAGGTGAGTTACTCGCCTCAGAATTCCCTGCCTCTAACCTGCTCTTGTAGCCACAGTACTTATGTGGTTACTCCAGTTCAGTTTCTGGTCAATGGAACATCTCCACTTCTGACCTATTGATTGAAGCAAGGTCATTGATGAAGCAGCTGAAGTTGGGCTTAGTGTCATATTTTGTTTTATAATGCTCCGGAGAAGCACCTTGGGACATTATATTATATTTAAGTTGTTATATTTATATAAGTAGCAGCTGTTGTTAAATTTGTAATGGATTGAATTTTGTTATGAAAGGATATGGAGCTAAGGTAGGTGGATTGAGTTAATATACAGATCACCCATGATCTCACTGAATAGTCCAACAGGTTCAAGGAGCTAAATGGTCTCCTCCTGATGCTAGGAGTCATAGCTGACATCTTTTTACCCGTAAACTGCAGAAAGCATGCAAGCGAGCAACAGACTTTGGCACTTTTGGTCAGATCCCCAACCCAGGGCCTTGTCACTCCATGCAAGACGTGCTAAATAAAAATCAGATTACCTCCCTTTAACCTAGGTGCAATAATTGACCTATTAGCCTGGCAGGAAGCAGAATGCATCACAGCTTTGGTTGGCAGGTTCCATAATTTGCACTTATATAATCACCTAACCATGTAGAAAAACGTCCCTGGAGTAATCAATAACCAAGATCAGAGAAGGAGATTAGAAGGGCTAAACCAAAGGCTTCATCAAAGAGATGAGTTTTAAAAAAGGTCTTAAAGGAGGAGCAGCAGCAAAGGAGAAAATTCTTGCCTAAGTTGTTGAAGGCACAGTGCCCATGGTGGCATGAAGGGAGGAGGAATACGTGACCAGAGTCTTAGGAACAGAGTTTGGAGGGTGGTTGCGGGCGTGGAGGAGGGATTCGGGGTGAGACTTGTCGGGCTGCAGAGGTTACATATCGGGAATGGGAAACACGAGGAAATTATTACGTTTGAAGACTTGATTGAGGCCAGGAGCCAATGTCAGTCCGTGAGCACAGGGGTGATTGACAAGTGGGACTTGAGTGATTGGAAAGCTCAGCTCAGCTGCATGTATCCTGAGAGTAGAGGCTGGGAGGTCAGCCGTGAAAGCATCAAAATAGTCACATTTGTGAGCGATGAGAATTTCAGGCTTCGCAGTTTGTGTTATTTGAAAGACACGAATGGGAGATCATCTCTGTTTTGTATTAACAATATTTGGTATACAGTGAGAATATTTGCAAAGTCTGGTATTTCTAGTCAAACTGTGAAAGGAATAACATTTATTACTTCACTAGAAATAGCAATCTGAGATAATTTTCCCACTATATTTACAATGCAAGCAGTACATTGTTACTAAAGGAAAGCCTCTGCCATTGAGAACACGGGAAAGCAGTCAGGCTACACACATCCAACTCACTAAGTTATTTTGACACAGGATCATGTGTACTGTCACTCTGTGCTGGAGGATATGAGCTGCTTCTTTCACCAGGTCTCGCTCAACGTCACTTTCACTCCCTATTTCCATTCCTTAGTATTCTGCGTGCAACTGCAATGGTTTCCCAACCATTATCTATAAGGCACAAGCCAGGAGTGTGATGAAATACTCCCCACTTGCTTGGATGAGTGCAGCTCCATCAGCACTCCAGAAGCTTGACACCATCAAGGACAAAGCAGCCCGCCTGATCATCAGTCCAGTCACCACTTTAAACATTCACTCCCTCCACTAGCACTGTGGCTGCAGTGTGTGCTACCTACAGGATGCAAAGCATGAACTCGCCAAGGTCTCTTTGCCAGCACTGGCACCTAGATGGATAAATGCAGAAGGTGCACAGGAACACCACCAGCTCCCAGTCACACACCATCCTGACATGAACATATATGGCTCTTCCTTCATCACCATTGGGTCGATTTCCTGGAACTCCCTACCTAACAGCACTGTTTTGAGACTGTGGAATGCACTACTAGAGTTAGTGAATGAAACAGCAAACAGTCAACATTCGGAAACAGGTGATTAAAGGACAAGGGAATAAAGGATATGCAAACAAGGCAGGTACGTGGGAGTAGAATAATGCTCATGTAAAGGATGAACAGCAATAGAGACTGGTTGGGCTGAAAGATTTGGGTTTGTGCAGTAATTCCAATTAAAGGCCTACTCGGGCATGCAATTGAAACCCGACTTGGGCCCGACCCGACCCAACCCAGAGTGCTTTGAATTTTTTCTCACGCCCGACCCGACCACCGGAATGAAGTTAATTATATCAAAGAGGTTGCGCTCTACCTTGGATGGCATCGAAGTGGAATCTACAGCATGAGCGCAATAATGTCATAGAGACGCTCACGGCAGACTCGTGCTGAGTCCGGATGTACGTTTCCCGCCTTGACAAAGATAAAGAACAAAGAACAAAGATAATTACAGCACAGGAACAGGCCCTTCGGCCCTCCAAGCCTGCGCCGATCCAGAGCCTCTCTCTAAACATGTCGCCTATTTTCTAAGGTTCTGTATCTCTTTTCTTCCTGCCCATTCATGTATCTGTCTAGATACATCTTAAAAGACTCCATCGTGCCCGCATCCACCACCTCCGCTGGCAATGCGTTCCAGGTGCCCACCACCCTCTGCGTAAAGAACTTTCCACGCATATCCCCCCTAAACTTTTCCCCTTTCACTTTGAACTCGTGTCCTCTAGTAATTGAAACCCCCACTCTGGGAAAAAGCCTCTTGCTATCCACCCTGTCTATACCTCCCGGCCGTTCAAATTTTGAAGCTTACTTCCCTTTCCCTCCCTGAGCAAAACGCAGCACTGTGTCCGACCCGGCTCGACCAGACCCGAGCCCGAATGACGGACCCAAAAGAGACCCAAGCTGAACCAGACATGTGTCGTCGGGCTGGTCGGGTTCGGGTAGGGTAGCCATGCTCTAATTCCAATGTAATTTGTTATGAAAGTGCTTCTGTTTTAGTTAAATATATTTTTTGAGGAACTCATAGTCAAACTGAAGAAATGTTGGGCCAGTTTTTTTCCAAGAGGATCATCAAGAGGACACTGAAAGGACTTGTTTGACCAACATGTACTAGTTGTCACATGACTCATGTTATAAATAGAACAGAAACCCTGGTAACTGGGGAAGGTGTGTGCAGAGATATCACAGGTCAGAAGGTGGACTTTGTGTTTCCAGTTTCACTTTTGAATTGTTTGGAGTTGGGAATGAACTGTTTAAAAGGGGGCTGGAGTTCAAAAAAAACTGAAGGACAGACGCAGCTCAGCTGAGCCTGTTCCATCTCTTTAAAAAGCCTGCAGAAAAGGGACAGAACTTCCGAGGAGAGAGGAGAACTTCTGAGGAGAGGGGAGAACTTCCAAGAAGGAAAACCACAACCCAGCTCAGCTTTCCAGCACCTCTCTAAAAGACCCTGAGAAGTTCACTATATCAACTCATCGCGTCTCCTGTCTTTGAAGAAAAGCCTGCTAAATTAATTATCAACGCCACCTGAAAAGAACTGTTCTAAAAAGATCCCAGTGGCCCGTTTATGTGTACTCGGAGGACAGATTGTATGCCAGTTTTGGCACACAACAAATCTCATCTGCTGTTTCTTCATAATGAGCAAGTATTCAGCCCAAGTGTTTTTCTTTATCTGCAATAGAGCTCTAAACTAAAATCCCTTTTATTTTTCCGGTTTACCAGTATATGTGTGTGAATATGAAAGGCTAAGATAAAAAGGGAATTGTAATATTTCAATCTGTGTGTTTATGCTTTACTTCATTACTGGTTATGACTTGTTTTATAATAAACTGATCATTTTGTTGTTTATTAAATAAATCTGGTTGCTGTGTTTTATTCTGGGAAAAAGAGAGTATATGATTGACCGTATCGGTAAGTGAAAACATTTAAATATATGTTGTGACCGGTGGAGAGGTAGAACTAGAATAAACAATGTACTCCTCCCGCCTCGTTCTTAACATATAACTAGGGGCACTTTGCGGGATAAACCCAACGCCGCAACATGCAATTGTAAGTGGGGTAATAATAATTGAAAAAGGTAAAATAAAAAGAACCAGGTTTCTTGTGTAATAGAGTAAAGTCTACACCACCGGAATGTCTAACAGTTGCTGCAATTTTTCTGAGGATGGAGAATGTATCCCTGAGTGATTTAAGGAACTTAAGCTAATAGCATTGGCAGCAAAACTGAGGTTAGAGTTAAAACCAAGAGCTAAGAAAACAGACATTATTGAAGTAATAGCACACCATTTGTAATTGGAAGAAGAAAGCAAACCAGAGGCTGGTATAGTTGAATTAGCTAAAATTCAGTTACAGATGAAGCAGCTTCAGCTTCAACAGAAAAAGGAGGAAAAAGAATTGTAAAAACATGAACTTGAAATAGAATTGACAATGAAGAAACTTGAACTTGAGGAAAAGGAAATGGAACAGAAAGAGAAACAGAAGGAAAGGAATTCAAATTTAAAAAAATGGAACTAAGACAAAAGAATGGCCTTGGCTCCAAGGAAAGTTCTGCAGAGGAAAGATCTGCCCCCAGCCCAGGACCTAGTGGAAAGCTGTTTAAATTTGTACAAGCCCTCCCTAAGTTTGAGGAAAGGGACATAAAGGCATTTTTCATTTCTTTTTTTAAAAAGCTAGCCAAACAGATGAAGTGGCCAAAGGAAAGCTGGACACTACTTATGCAAAGCAGGTTGATGGGCAGAGCTCACGAAGTTTATGCCATGCTTTCTGAGAAGGCTTCGGCAGATGAGGTCCCAGAAAAGGCTACGCTCGCTGCAGATGAGTTAGTCCTTGAAGCATACAGGCAGAAATTTTCAAACCTCTGAACATTGGTGGGGCAGACTTATATAGAATTTGAGAGGGGAAAGCAAATTAATTTTGATCGCTGGATACAAGCACTAAAGATGGAGGCCACATATGAGAACCGTAGGGAAATAATTCTCCTGGAAGAATTAAAAAATTCACTCCTTCCATTAGCATGAACCCATGTAGAAAACCAGAAGGTTTCAACAGCCAGATAGGCAGTGGAAATTGATGATAACGAGCTTGTTTATAAGCCCAAACCCTTTGTCCAACACCCCCACAAAGCTGAGAAGGAAAGTGAAAGGAAGGCAAGTAGCCAGGATAAGGAGGGACAGCTGGTAACGCCCCAGGATCTCCTCCTCAGACCAGAAAGGAAAATGCTGAGGGTGGAAGTGAGGTCCACAAGCTTAAGTGTTACCATTGTCACAAGGTGGGACATCTTCGTGCAGAATGTTGGAAGCTGTAGGGTAAACCCATGGGAATTATTTGGGTACACAAAGTCAGTGCAGAGAAAGGGCCCTGACTGACAGTACTACAGATCAGGCTGTATCTGTGACTGCAGCTGTAAGGCCAAATACAAAAACCATCGAGAGTGTAGGGGTTGTGAATAAGATACCTGACAAAAGGAAAAGTAACTCCTTATCCCTCAAGTGAGGCAGGCAAACCTATTAGTTATACTTAGGGATACAGGAGCAACCCAAATTCTTTTGCTGGGAAAAGGCATAACATTTCCACCACAGAGCGCACTGAATGTCATAGACTCAGTTATACAGCAGAGAAACAGGCCTTCGGCCTTCTGTGCCAGCCATCAAGCACCTATTCAAATCCCATTTTCCAGCACTTGGCCCGTAGCCTTGTATGCTATGACATTTCAAGTGCTTATCTAAATACTTCTTAAATGTTGTGAAGGTTCCTGCTTCTACCACCCTTTCAGGCACAGCGTTCCAGATTCCAACCACCCTCTGGGTGAAAAAATGTTTCCTCGATTCCCTCTAAACCTCCTGCCCCTTATCTTAAATCTATGCCCACTGGTTACTGACCCCTCCACTAAGGGAAAAAAATTCTTCCCATCAATGCCCCTCATAATTTTGTATATCTCAATCATGTCCCCCCTCAGCCTTCTCTGCTCTAAGGTAAACAACCCTAGCCTTTCCACACTCTCTTCATAGCTGAAATACTCCAGCCCAGGCAACATCCTGGTGAATCTCCTCTGCACCCTCTTCAGTGCAATCACATCCTTCCTATAGTGTGGTAACCAGAACTGTATACAGTACTCCAGCTGTGGCCTAACTAGCGTTTTATACAGCCACATCATAACCTCCCTGCTCTTATATTCTATGCCCCGGCTAATAAAGGCAAGTTTCCCAAATGCCTTCCTAACCACCTTATCGACTTGTGCTGCCGCCTTCTGTGATCTATGGACAAGTACACCAAGGTCCCTCTGACCTTCGGTACTTCCTAGGGTCCTACCATCCATTGTATATTCCCTTGCCTCCCAAAATGCATCACCTCACACTTCTCAGGATTAAATCCCATTTGCCACTGCTCCATCCATTTTACCAGCCCAACTATATTGTTCTGTAATCTAAGGCTTTCCTCACTATTTACGACACTCCCAATTTGTGTGTCAACTGTGACCTTACTGATCATACCCCCTATATTCATGTCTAAATCATTAATGTACACTACAAACAGCAAGGGTCCCAGCACCGATCCCTGTGGTGCACCACTGGTCACAGGCTTCCACTCGCAAAAGCAACCGTCGACCATCACCCTCTGCCTCCTGCCACTAAGCCAATTTTGGATCCAATGGGCTTTTACCTTCTTAACCAATCTCCCATGCAGAACCTTATCAAAAGCCTTACTGAAGTCCATGTAGACTACATCAACTGCTTTATCCTCATCTACACATCTAGCCACCTCCTTGAAAAATTCAATCAAGTTAGTTAGACACGATCTCCCCCTGACAAAGCCATGCTGTCTATCCCTGATTAATCGCTGCCTCTCCAAGTGGAGATTAGTCCTGTCCCTGAGAATTTTTTCCAATAGTTTCCCTACCACTGATGTTAGACTCACTGGCTTGTAATTATCTGGTTTATCCCTGCTACTCTTCTTGAATAATGGTGCCACATTCGCTGCCCTCCAGTCCTCTGGTACCTCTCCTGTGGCCAGAGATGATCTGAAAATTTGTGTCAGAACCCCTATCTCCTCCCTTGCCTCACATTACAGCCTGGGATACATCTCATCTAGGCCTGGGGATTTATCCACTTTTAAGCCCGCTAAATCAGCTAACACTTCCTCCCTTTCCATGCTAATATGTTCAAGTATATCACAATCCCCCTCCCTGATCTCTACACCTACATCGTCCTTCTCCATAGTGAACACAGATGAAAGGTAATCATTTAAAACCTCACCTATGTCCTCCGGCTCCGCACATAGATTGCAACTTTGCTCCCTAATAGACCCTACTCGTTCCCTGGTTATCCTCTTGCCCTTAATATACTTATAAAACGCCTTGGGATTTTCCTTTATCTTGCCCGCCAGTGTTTTTTCATGTCCCCTCTTTGCTCTCCTAATTACTTTTTTTAAGTACCCCCCCCCCCCCCTACATTTTCTATACTCCTCTACTGCCTCTGCTGTTTTCAGCACTCTGAATCTGCCATAAGCCTCCTTTTTTTTCCTTATGCAATCCTCTATATCCCTTGACATCTAGGATTCCCTGGACTTGCTGGTCCTACCCTTCACCTTAATGGGAATATGTTGGCTCTGAACTCTCACTATTTCCTTTTTGAATGACTCCTACTGGTCTGATGTAGACTTTCCTATAAGCAGCTGCTCCCAGTCCACTTTGGCCAGATCCTGTTTTATCAGATTGAAATCCACCTTCCCCCAATTCAGTACCTTTATTTCCGGTCCATCTTTGTCCTTTTCCATAACTACCTTAAATCTTAGAGTTATGGTCACTATCCCCGAAATGCTCCCCCACTGACGCTTTTACCACTTGTCCAGGATTAGGTCCAGTACTGCCCCTTCTCTTGTAGGACTTTCTACGTGCTGCCTCAAAAAGCTCTCCTGTATGCATTTTAAGAATTCCACCCCCTTTAAGCCTTTTGCACGAAGACTATCCCAGTTGATATTGGGGAAGTTGAAATCCCCTACTATTATTACCCTATTATTTTTACACTTCTGAGATTTGCCTACATATCTGCGCCTCTATCGTTCCCCGACTGTTTGGAGGCCTGTAGTACAATCCCAGCCAAATGACTGCCCCCTTTTTGTTTTTAAGTTCTACCCATATGGCCTCAGTTGAGGAACGCTCTAAGATATCATCCCTCCTTACTGCAGTAATTCACTACTTTATCAACAGTGCAATGCCACCTCCTCTTTTACCCCCTCCCCTGTCACACCTTAAGATTCTATACCCTAGAATAGAGTTGCCAGTCCTGCCCCTCTCTCAACCATGTCTCTGTGATAGCAATATCCTAATCCTATGTGTTAGTCAATGCCCTCATTCATCTGCCTTACTATTAAGACTCCTTGCGTTAAAATAGAGACAATCCAACCTTGCATTATTCACTTGTGCCTTAACAGGTCTGTATTTGCTCTGCCTTACAGACTGACTCAGTTTCTCTTCGATATTTGACTGTGCATCACCCTTACTGTACCTCCACTCTGTATCCCATCCCCCTGCCAAATTAGTTTAAACCACACCCACCCCACTACCTGGACTACACTTCTTCACACCCTACCTCCTGTAAGGACTCCATTCCAGTCTCCCAGTTTCCCCGTCTCCGACGCATCTGCTCTGATGATGCCACCTTCCATGACGGTGCTTCTGATATGACCTCCTTTTTCCTCAACCGAGGATTCCCCCCCCACTGTTGTTGACAGGGCCCTCAACCGTGTCCGGCCCATTTCCCGCACCTCTACCCTCACCCCTTCCCCTCCCTTCCAGAACCGTGACAGGGTTCCCCTTGTCCTCACTTTCCACCCCATCAGCCTCCATACCCAAAGGATCAACCTCCGCCATTTCCGCCACCTCCAGCGTGATGCCACTACCAAACTCATCTTCCCCTCCCTTCCCCTGTCAGCATTCCGAAGGGATCGTTCCCTCCGCGACATCCTGGTCCACTCCTCCATTACCCCCACCACCTCGTCCCCGTCCCACGGCACCTTCCCCTGCAATCGCAGGAGGTGTAATACCTGCCCATTTACCTCCTCTCTCCTCACTTGCTCAGTCCGCAAGCAGGACCCTGAGCTTCTGGTTGCTTGCCATTTCAACACCCCACCCTGCTCTCATGCTCACATCTCTATCCTGGGCTTGCTGCAGTGTTCCAGTGAACATCAACGCAAGCTCGAGGAACAGCATCTCATTTTCCGATTCGGCACACTACAGCCTGCCAGACTGAACATTGAATTCAATAATTTCAGAGCATGACGGGCCCCCCATTTTACTTTTATTTAGATATTTTTTATTTGTTACATTTTTTACAATTTTTTTCTTTTGTTAATTTCATTTCATTGTAGGTTGCTCAGTTTGCTTACCCACTGTTTTTTTTCATGTTTGTACTTGCTGCTATTCAATCCTCAGTTCATTAACACCCTATTTGTACTAATGCTTTGTCTTTCAACACACCATTAACATATTGTTTGCCTTTGCTCCGTGACCTTTTGGTCAGCTATGTGGCCTTGTCCAATCTACACCTTCTCCTTTGTTATCTCTTGCCCCACCCCCGCTCACTTGCTTATAACCTTTGACATTTCTAAGATTTGTCAGTTCCGAAGAAGGGTCACTGACCCGAAACATTAACTCTGCTTCTCTTTCCACAGATGCTGCCAGACCTGCTGAGTGGTTCCAGCATTTCTTGTTTTTATTTCAGATTTCCAGCATCCACAGTATTTTGCTTTTATTGAAGTATTAGCATTACTGCCTTTGCAGGGTGAACTGCTGAAAGCACGGTTCAGTGGCCCATATAAAGTGGTCAAAAGAATTGGTGAAGTAAATTATTTGATTGACACCCCAGATCGCCGGAAAAAGAATCAACTGTGTCATATTAATACGTTGAAACAATATCATTGCTGGGAGGAGGATAAGCAAGAACAGGTATGTCAGGTAATAAGGACAGTGAAGGATGAAAGGGTTAGTGAGGATGAGGCATTGACGATCCTCAAATTGAACCTCCTACTATCCGGTTAGCTCATACTGAATTGCTAGGGAGATTGGACACTATGCTTTCATATTTAAATGCAGAATGACAAGAAGATCTAACAAGGCTATTAACAGCATTTAAAGGAGTCTGTAAGGATAAGCCAGGATGTACAACATTAGCCACAGATGATGTGGATGTAGGGCAATCCTTTCCTATAAAACAGCATCCTTATCGCTTAAGTCCAGAGAAACAGGCCTAGGTAATAGCAGAAATCCAATACATGCTGGAAAATCACCCAATAGAATCCAGTCAAAGCAGCTGGAGATCGCCAGTAGTATTAGTGCCGAAACCTGATGGTTCAACTAGACTTTGCATAGACTACAGAAAAGTTAATGCAGTAACAAAGACAGAATCCTACCCATACCTCGCTTGGAAGACAGTGAACAGGAGGAACAGATGTGCAGTGTATTTCTTAAATGATAAGAGATTAGAAATTGTAGATGTACAAAGCGACCTGGGTATCCTTATCAATAAGTCACTGAAAGCTGACATGTAGGTGCAGCAAGCAATCAGGAAGGTATGTTAGCCTTTATCACAAGAGGACTTGAGTACATCAGTAGTGAAGTCTTGCTTCAACTGTATAGAACCTTGGTTAGACTGCACTTGGGGTACTGAGAGAAGTTTTGGTCCCCTTACCTGAGGATCGATATTATTGCCATACAGGGAGTACAATGAAGGTTCACCAGACTTGTTCCTGGGATGGCGGGACTGTCCTCTGAAGAGAAATTGGGGAAACTGGGCCTGTATTCTCCAGAGTTTCGAAGAATGAGAGGTGATCTCATTGAAACCTACAAAATACTTAAAGGGATAGACAGGGTAGATACAGCTAAGATGTTTCCCCTGGTTGGGGAGTCTAGAACCAGGGGACACAATTTCCAAATAAGGGGGAATCCTTGTAGGACTGAGATGAGGAGAAATTTCTTTACTCAGAGGGTTGTGAATTGTTGGAATTCTCTACCCCAGAGGGCTGTGGAAGCTCAGTCATTGAGTATGTTTAAAGCAGAGATTGACAGATTTCTAAATACAAATGACATAAAGGGATATGGGGATAGTGTGAGAAAAAGGCATTGAAGTGCAAGATCAGCCCTGATCGTATTGAATGGCGGAGCAGGATAGATGAGCTGAATGACCTGATTCCTCTGCTCATGCTTTGACACGCTGTATACTTTATTACCGCGCTCTCAACTTGACCTGTGAGCTTCAAATATTTCTAAGTACCAACGATATAAAGGCATATGGGGATAGTGTGGGGGAAAAAGCATCAAAGTGGATGATGAGCCATGATCATATTGAATGGTGGAGCAAGCTCGATGGGCTGAATGACCTACTCCTGCTCCTAGGTTCCTAAAACTGTATTGACAGAGTGGCAGTGCCATGTTCCTCACAAAAATATTTGCTAAAGGGATACTGGCAAGTTGCTTTAACACCCAAGCTAAAGAAATATCGACCTTTGTCACATCAGATGGTCTTTTCCAATGCCGAGCGATGCCATTCGGTCTAGAGGATGCCCTAGTCACTTTTCAGAGACTAGCAAACCAAGTGGTAGCCAGTGTTCCTAACTGTGTGATTTACCTTGATGATGTGCTGGTCTATAGTTACACCTGGAAGGACCACTTGGAACAACTGGGGGAGCTCTGTTTGGAAGGACTTGGTGATAAACATTGTGGAAAAATTCAAAAACCAGAATGCCAGACTATGCCGATGGAGTTTACTATTACAGCTCTAACATTTAAAGATTATCCACATTGCGGGCTAAACTAATGTTATTGCAGATGCTTCATCGAGAATCTAACTTTGCTTTGAGTTATCTAAATGCAAAGATGGTACAAAGCAGACTGTATTAGCTACAAGAAAAAAGTGAATGAGTAGGAGTGTGAAAGTGTGTTTTAAAATGTTTTCATCTTCTGTTTATTTACACACTTTGTAATGAAACATTTAAACATGGAGTTTCATTCCTGCAAGGACGGAGGTGTTATAAAAGTGCTTCTGTTTTAGTTAAATATATTTTTTTGAGGAATTCATAGTCAAACTGAAGAAATGTTGGGCCAGTTTTTTCCCCAAGAGGATCATCAAGAGGACACTGAAAGAACTTGTTTGACAACATCATTTACTGGTTGTCACATGACTCATGTTATAAATAGAACAGAAACTTGGGAAGATATGTGCAGAGAAGTGACTGGTCAGAAGGTGGATTTCTGTTTCCAGTTTAATTTTGAATTGTTTGGAGTTGGGAATGAACTGTTTAAAAGGGATTGGAGTTTGAAAAAAAAAAACTGAAGGACAGAACCTCAGCCGAGCCCAGCCTGTTCTAGCTCGTTAAAAAGCCTGCAGAGAAGGGAGAAAACTTTCAAGGAGAGAATTCCTAGGGAAGAGGAGAAGACCACAACCCAGCTCAGCTTTCCAGCACCCCTCTAAAAGACCCTGAGAAGTTCACTGTGCCAACTCATTTTGTCTCCTGTCTTTGAAGAAAAGCCTGCTAAATTAATTATCAACGCCACCTGAAAAGAACTGTTCTAAAAAGATCCCAATGGCCCGTTTGTGTGTACTCGGAGGGCAGACTGTATGCCAGTTTTGGAACACAAGATATCTCATCTGCTGTTTCTTCAAGAATGAGCAAGTATTCAGTCCAAGTGATTTTTTTGCCTGTAACAAAGCTCTAAACAAAAATCCCTTTTATTTTTCCAGTTAACTGGTGTATGTATGTATATGTGTGTGTGTGTGTGTGTGTGTATATGAGTGAGAGTGAGAAAGAGAGAGAGAAAGTGTGAGGGGCTAAGGTAAAAAGGGAAATGTAATATTCCAATCTGTGTTTATGCTTTACTTCATTACTGGTTAAGACTTGTTTTATAATAAACCGATAATTTTGTCGTTTAGTAAAGAAACTTGGTTGGTATGTTTTATTCTGGTGGGAAAAATAGAGTCTGTGATTGACCATACCGGTAAGTGAAAACATTTAAATATATGTTGTGACCCGTGGAGAAGTGGAGCTAGAATAAACAGTGCACTCCTCCTGCCTCAGTCGCAACAAATTTCATTACAATACCATACGGTGTAATATAGCCCGAGGCAAAAACAGAAAGTGCTGAAAGATCATAGCCATGTCAGACTCAAAGAGCAAAGACAAATAAAGGATTTCTAATGAAGGGCCCCCACCTAAAACACTTCCACAGTTTTCTGGGGTTAATTTCACATTTCCAGCATGCTCAGTATTTTTAAAAATAAATCCTATATAATCAAAGATGCATACTGAGCGGGTTACGACGACAGACTCTGCCCTGTGTAAAAATTACCATCTGCTACTAGTTAGGTTCACAGCATAAGACAGGAACTAAGGAAACATTCAAATTAGTGCCTTCTGTTAAAAACCACTTAATGACCATTCAGTGGCTGTCTCTCTTCTTGCCTAGTTTTATTACCCTTTCAATTTTCTGTTTTCCTGAAAGCACAGGCACTAACTGAGATTACAACTTCAAAGACTCCTGGCTCTCTGTTGCCAGGAGTGGTCACTCTTCACCTGGGGACCTGGAATCAGTGCATCAACAAACCATTCAACAATGCAGGGCATCTTGTCTGAGCCCATTCCTGTATTTGCTGGAAGTCTGTTACCTAATTACCCCGAACCCCTATATGTACATTCAGGAAAGAGAGACCCTGGCTGATGTTTTGTTTCCTTACCCACTTATTTTCAGCCCAGGAGAAACTAACACCCCACTGTTGCTCTGTCCAAGATCGACCAACTTGGTTTGGAATCAAATCTGGAACACACCTGGTGAGAGTCACCAATGCCACATACAGGGTACTAATCCACTAAAACTTTATCTAAACACTGACTAATCTGCCCGCGGCTGAGTGAGCAAAGGCAACAACTGATGGAGCACTAAGCCAAAAAGATTGGAAACCCAGGTCTTGTTGACAATTCCAACAGGGCAGCAGCTGGAGCTGCCTCACTCCACAGAAACGAGTACGATTCAAGTTGACACTCCCAGTGTAGTACCAAGGGAACGCTGCACTATGGAGGTGCCATCATTCAGTTAATCTGAGGCCTAGTTAGGTAAAGGTCAAATATCCCATGGCACTAATCGAAGGACAACAGGAGAGTTCTCCTTGGTGACCTGGCCAATATTTATCCCTCAGCCGACATCACAAACAGATCACCTGGACATTATCACATTATTGTTTGTGGGAGCTTGCTGTGCACAAATTGACTGCCACATTTCATGACTACATTTTAAAAAGTACTTCATTGGCTGTAAAGCGCTTTGGGATGGTCCAACATCGCTAGTCTTCCATTGCGCCACACAAGTGCCAGGCAATGACCATCTCCAACAAGAGAGAATCTAACCATCTCCCCTTGACATCCAATGGCATTACAATCACTGAATCCCCCACTATCATCTTGGGGCTTACCAATGAGCAGAAACTGAACTGGAGTAGCCAAATAAATACTATGGCTGCAAGAGCAGGTCAGAGGCTAGGAATCCTGCAGTGAGTAACTCATCTCCTGGCTCCCCAAAGCCTGTCCACCATCTACAAGGCACAAGTCAGGCATGTGATGGAATACTCTCCACTTGTCTGGCTGGGTGCAGCTCCAACACTCAAGAAGCTCAACACCATCCAGGACAAAGCAGCCTGCTTGACTGGCACCCCATCCAGCACCTTCAACATTCACTCCCTCCACCACTGACGCACAGTGGCAGCAGTGTGCATCATCTTCATGATGCACTGCATCATCTTCATGATGCACTGCATCATCTTCATGATGCACTGCATCATCTTCATGATGCACTGCATCAACGCACCAAGGCTCCTGAGACAGCACCTTCCAAACCCACGACCTCTACCACCTGGATGGACAAGGGCAGCAGATGCATGGGAACACCACCACCTGCAAGTTCCCCTCCAAGCCACACACCATCCTTACTTGGAACTATATCACCGTTCCTTCAACGTCACTAGGCCAAAATCCTGGAACTCCCTTCCTAACAGCACTGTGGGTGTACCTACTCCACATGGACTGCAGCGGTTCAAGAAGGCAGCTCACCACCACCTTCTCAAGGGCAATAAATGCTGGCCTAGCTATCGATGCCTACATCCCATGAAAGAATTAAAAAAAACAACTGGCTCAGATTCTTAGGTTCTAGTGGGCGGGCAGCACCAGTCAATGATCCTTTGGTCACGATCCAGTAATTGCTGCTGTGAAGAACGCACACGTGGACACTGGGCAAGGGGCACATCGACTCACCAACGCATCATACAGGGTACTAATTAGCTCTCCAGTCGAAAAGCGCACCTAGAGTGCAAGCTCACAAACAAAGGATGGCCTTTCCCACTGGGAGCTGCCAGCCACAGAACCATAGTATTTACAGAAAAGAAACAGGCCATTCGGCCCAATTGGTCTATGCTGGCATTTAAACTTCACATGAGCCTCCTCGCACGATATCAATACATCCTTCTATTCCTTTAGGAAAACAGGAACAGGCCATTCATCCCCTCGAGTTTGTTCTGTCATTCAATGAGATCATGCATGATCTTTATCTTAACTCTATCCACGCACCTCGGCTTCACATCCTTTCATACCCTTGTCCAGCAAAAATCTACTGATCTCAAATTTAAAATTAATTGAGCTAGCACCTCCTGCTTTGTGGGAGACAGTTCCACACCTCACCACCCTCTGTGTGAAGAAGTGCCTCCCCCTCATGCGCTGATGTAGCTTCTCCTTAATTGTATCTATGCTATTCACCTCAATCGCTGCGTGTGGTAGCAAGTTTCAAATTCTCACCACTGTCTGTGTAAAGTCAACACTATGTTCAAGCAGGTCTGTGTCTTAAGAGCAGGGAAGGGGAAACTGACTTGTGACTGACCTTGTGTTTGTCGACGCAGCTGATGCCAATGTAGTCGATGATGCAGCGACCTAGCCACTCGTCGGGACGAACACTCAGGATATCATTGCGACAATTGTCCAGGTACCGCTGAAGCTTGACAAGGACGCTCCGCGACATTACATAACCGTAGCCGCCGTGGCAGTAACGTGATTCCAGGTCGCCACCAATGAACTCTTCCGCCCGGCCCAAGTACAGGTCCTTGTTGATGCTCAGGTGAGAAACGAGAGACTTGATACGCTCGGCCTCCGTGTACGTGTTGTCCTGCGCCAAGTAGAACCAGTCGTATTCGTTACCAAAATGCTCATAGATGTATTGGATAGTCCGGTACATCAGCCACACTGGCCGGTCGTCTCCATGGGAGACTATCTGCATCCCATGTGGGATCTTTGTATTGCGAAACCCAGTAAAGTAAATCAGCCTGCTGAAGTGGTGGGCCACTGTCCGATTAACAGAGACAGCCAATGTATTCAGGGTAGCCTTGGACGTCAGGACACCAACAAACAGTCGATCACGGATTCCCAGCTCCGTATGGATGTAACGTGTCCTGGTAGAAGAAAAATAGTCAACCTCACGCACTGGTGCCTGCATTTGTACTTTTCCCTCCCACAATAACATCTTCCCTCCGCTTCCAAAAGTACCAATACCTGTAAGGTCTGGTGAACGAAAATGATTCCAGAGTACGATTTGAAGTAGTGCTGGGGCTGGGGGAGGTGGTGTTCTCCCTGGTGTCCTGGCCATTATTTCTCTCTCAATGTAGCTATCTCTCAATCAACATCAATAAAGAAAACAGATTACCTGGTTATTTAAGTCATTTGATTTGTGGGATCTTGATGTGTGCAAATTGGTTGCCGTGTTATTTACAACAGTGACTGCACTTCAAAAAAGTACTTCATTGCTATTAAGTGATTTGGGACATCCTGAGGTCATGAAAGGAGGCATATAAATGCAAGTCTTACCTTTCCTTTTTGCTGGAGAGTGGCTGATGACCACAAGGCACGAAGTTGCTCTCACAATTGCTTCACTACAAACCCTTGTGACTTTAGTTCAACAATGAACTAGTACACTTCTACCAAGTTATTGCCGTGCATGTTATTTTGAGACCCAATCGTCATCGTCTCGTTGCTGTACACAAATTGGCTGCAGCGTTACAACAGTCTCTACAACGGTGACAATTCAAAAGTACTTCATTGGCTGTGAAGTGCTGTGGGACATCTTTGAAGGTGGCAGTATAAGTTGAGAAGGCCATTAAAAAAGCAGAAAGGATCTTTGGTTTTATACGGTCATAGAGCACAAAAGCAAGGAATTTACTCTAAACCTTATATTTGTTAGGCCTCAGCTGGAGTATTGCATTCAATTCTGGGTACCAAACTTTAGGAAGGATGTCAAGGCCTTTGAGAGGATGCAGCAAAGATATATTCTGGCACGATACCAGGGATGAGAGACTTCACTTACATGGAGAAACTGGGATTGTTCACCTTAGAGCAGAGGAGCTTTGATAGAGGTGTTCAAAATCATGAGGGGCTTTGAGAGAGGGAATAAAGAGAAACTAATGTTTCCACTGGCAGGAGAATCAGTAACCAGAGGACAGAGATTTAAGGTGACTGGCAAATGAACCAGAGGCAATGGGAGGAAATATTTTCCTCCTTACACAGCGAGCTGTTACGATCTGGAATGCACTGTCGGAAAGGGCAGTGGAAGCAGATTCTATAGTAACATTCAAATGAAAATTGGATAAATACTCAAAGGGAAAAAAAATTACAAGGCTGTGGAGAACATAAGAAAACAGGAACATAGGAGCAGAAGTAGGCCATTCAGCCCATTGAGCCTGCTCTGTCATTCAATACGATCATGGCTGATCATCCACTTCAATGCCTTTTTCTCACACTATCCTCATGTCCTCTTCTGTCATTGGTATTTAGAAATCTGTCAATCTCTGCTTTAAACGTACTCAATGACTGAGCTTCCACAGCCCTCTGGGGTAGAGAATTCCAAAGATTCACAACCCTCTGAGTAAAGAAATCCACCGAGTCCTCTGCCTCGTAAATGCACAACAGTGACTCCAGCTGCCACTCGAGTTCCGAAACCGGAGCTCAAGCTTCGGAAGCTGGTGACACTTACTGCCGATGTGGTTGTCTAGGACACGTGGTGCGTCCATGACTTCCCACATACCGCAGGACATACATTCCACTTGGCCGAGCTGACCTGCCATAACGTAACTTTAAAAACTTATTACAATGAGAAGCAAAATAACTTACCAGTTACTCACCAAACTGCTTCTTCCCCTGTAACGAAGAGAGAGGCAGCTACTGGAGGCTGAAAAAAGGTAGAAGAAAGAAAGCATCCCCCTCCCTCACGCAGCAAACTCCCACTTTACACTCTGTGCACTCAAATTTATTTTTTTCTTAATTTATAGTTCCCCTCCTTACTGAGCTCACTCAATTACCAAACTCCCTTCTTTACACGCTGTGACCTCCGGCAACGCTCAGCGCAGACCAGGGAAAGAGTAGGAGAGTGGAAAGAGCTGGCATAGACACACTTAGCCATATGGTCTCCTTCTAAGCTGCATCATCCTATGATCTGGAGATTGTAAAGGCACTCGAGAAATTCAAGTTATTTCTTTTTAGTTCCATGGGCACAATCAGTCCTCTAGTATTTTAGCTAAGTCATTATTACAACATGCTTAGATGAGGAGGAAATATCAGCAGAGAGTCAGGATAAAAGGGTCATTTTCAGGTTGGCAAGCTGTAACTAGTGGAGTGCCACAGGGATCAGTGCTAGGGCCTCAACTATTTACGATCTATATTAATGACTTGGATGAAGGGAGAGTATTGTAGCCAAATTTGCAGACGACACAAATATAGGTAGGAGAGCAAGTTGTGAGGAGGACACAGTGTCTGCAAAGAAATATAGGTAGGGTAAGTGAGTGGGCAAAAATTTGGCAGGAGTATAATGTGGGAAAATGTGAGGTTGTCCACTTTGGTGGAAAGAATAGAAAAGCAGAATATTATTTACATGGAGAGAGACTGCAGAATGCTGCAGCACAGAGGCATCTGGATGGCCTTGTACATGAATCACAAAAAGTTAGCATGCAGATACAGTAAGTAATTAGCAAGGCAAATTGAATATTGGCCTGTATTGCAAGGGGGGTGGAGTATAAAAGTAGGGAAGTCTTGCTACAATTGTACAGGGCATTGGTGAGACTGCACCTAGAGTATTGTGTACAGTTTTGGACTCCTTACTTAAGGAGGGATATACTTGCAATGGAAGCCGTTCAGAGAAGGTTCACTAGGCTGATTCCTGGGATGAAGAAATAAAAACAAGAAATGCTGGAACCACTCAGCAGGTCTGGCAGCATCTGTGGAAAGAGAAGCAGAGTTAACGTTTTGGGTCAGTGACCCTTCCAAAGAAGGGTTAACTCTGCTTCTCTTTCCACAGATGCTGCCAGACCTGCTGAGTGGTTCCAGCATTTGTTTTTATTTCAGATTTCCAGCATCCGCAGTATTTTGCTTTTATTCCTGGGATGAAGAGATTGTCTACCCATTGGAGTTTAGAAGAATGAGAGGTGATCTTATTGAAACATATAAGATTGTAAGGGGGCTTGACAGGGTAGATGCTGAGAGGATGCTTTCCCTCATGGGGAAATCTAGAACTAGGGAGCACAGTTTCAAAATACTGAGATGAGGAAGAATTTATTCTCTCAGAGGTTGTTATTCTTTGGAATTCTCTTCCCCAGACAGCAGTGGAGGCTGGATCAATGAATATATTCAAGGCTGAGTTGGACAGATTTTTGATCTACAGTAAAAGTTATGTGGGGCAGGCAGGAAAGTGGAGTTAAGGCCCCAACCATATCAACCATGATCTTATTGAATGGTGGAGCAGGCTCGAGGGACCAAATGGTCTACTCCTGCTCCTATTTCTTATGATCACAGCCTGAGCCCAGTCCGAATCCTGAGCTCGCCTGAATCCGATCCTTAAGCTGACTTCACCCATGCTCATCTCAGTGCATTTCCTGGCCAGCGGCACTGCACTGTAATCAGGAACGGCAGCTTTCTTTGATTCTGAGCTCAGGATCAATAAGGCAGATTTAGGTGCTACTCACCCAGCTAATTCAGCTCAGAGCTAAGGTCGCACTTGTATGGCTCAGTAGTTAAATGCACAGTAATCATCAGAACAGAGGAAATTAGGGGGGACCTATTAGAGGTGGTCAAAATTACAAGGGGATGTGACAGAGTCACAGGCACCTGGGCCTTCAGCTGCCTGGGCCCCAAGCTCTGGAATTCCCTCCCTAAACCTCGCTGACTCTCTAACTCTCTCTCCTCCTTTAACACGCTCCTTTAAAAGTTATCTCCGCAACCAAGCTCGAGTTCTAGGTTCTGCTGATGTGTTTGGTGTCACTGTAAAGCACCTTGGGATGTTTTACTATCTTAAAAGTGCCATATAAATGCAAGTTGTTGTTGTAAAACATCTTCATATGTCATCACCAACACCAAGCTCCAGCCCAAGCAGATTGTTTTGGCATTTTTATTCTATTTTAGTGACTTTTATAAAAATTTGTCACTGGCAAGAACACCATTTATTGCCCTCCCTAACTGCCCTTGAGAAGCCTTCTTGAACCTCTGCAGTCCATATATGGTAGGTACAGCCACAGTGCTGTTAGGGAGGGAGTTCCAGGACTTTGACTAGCAACAGTGCAGGAATGGCGATATAGTTCCAAGTCAGGATGATGCGTGGCTTGGCGGGGAACTTGCAGGTGGTGGTGTTCCCATGCATCTACTGCCCTTGTCCTTCTAGGCGGTAGAGGTTGTGGGTTTGGAAGGTGCTGTCTAAGGAGCCTTGGTGAGTTGCTGCTGTGCATCTTGTAGATGGTACACACTGCTGCCACCGTGCAACTTTTAGATGGTACACACTGCTGCCACTGCGCACCAGTGGTGGAGGGAATGAATGAATGATGGGGTGCCTATCAAGCGGGCTACTTCGTCCTTGATGGTGACAAGCTTTTTCAGTGATGTTGGAGCTGCACCCATCCAGGCAAGTGGAGAGTATTCCATCACACTCCTGACTTATGCCTTGTAGATGGTGGACAGGCTTTAGGGAGACAGGAGGTGAGCTACATGTCACAGGATTCCTAGCCTCTGACCTGCTCTTGCAGCCACGGTATTTATATAGCTACTCCAGTTCAGTTTCTGGTCAATGGTAACCCCCAGGATGTTGATAGTGGGGGATTCAGCGATCAGAATACCAATGAAGGTCAAGGGGAGATGGTTAGATTCTCTCTTGTTTGAGATAGCCTGGCACTTGTGTGGCGCGAATGCTACTTGACACTTATCGGCCAAGCCTGGAAATAGTAGTAAACCTGAGGATTGGGATAGAATACAGCAAAGGAGGACGACAAAACTGATAAAGGGAGAATAGAATATGAATGTAGGCTAGCAAAAAATATAAAAACGGACGGTAAAAGCTTCTATAGGAACATAAAAAGGAATAGTCTTGTTAAGACAAATGTGGGACAGGCAGAGTAAGGAGAATTTATACTGGGGAATAGAGAAATGGCAGAAAAGCTAAATGAATACTTTGTGTCTGTCTTCACTGAGGAAGATACAAGAAATCTCCCAGAATTAGAGATCCAAGCGATTAGGGAGAGTGACGAGTTGAAGGAAATTAGTAACAAGGTGATATTGGAGAAATTAATGGGGCTGAAGGTTGATAAGTCCCCAAGGCGTGATATTCTACATTCAGAGTGTTGAAAGAGGTAGCTATGGAGATAGTGGATGTATTCGTGATCATCTTCCAAAATTCTACAAATTCTGGAGCGGTTCCTGCAGATTGGAAGGTCACAAATGTCACCCCACTATTTAAGAAGGGAGGGAGACAGAAAACAGGGAATTACAGACCTGTTAGCCTTACATCAGTCGTTAGGAAAATACTAGAAACTATTCTAAAGGATGCAATAAATGGACACTTGGATAATAATGATCTGATTGGATATAGTCAACATGGATTTATGAATGGGAAATCATGTTTGACGAACATGTAGGAGTTTTTTTTGAGGATGTTGCTAACAGAATTGATGTAGGGGAGTCGGTGGATGTGGCATACTTGGATTTTCAAAAGGCCTTTGATAAAGTTCCCCCACAGGAGGTTGGTTAGCAAAATTAAAGCACATGGGTTAGGAGGTAATATACTACCATGGATTAAGGATTGGTTAATAGACAGAAAACAAAGAGTAGGAATAAATGTGTCATTCTCGCGTTGGCAGGCTGTGACTAGTGGGGTACTATAGGGATCAGTGCTTGGGTCCCAGCTGTTCACAATATATATCCATGATTTGGATGTGGGGACCAAATGTAGTATTTCCAAGTTCGCGGATGACACAAAACTAGGTGGGAATGTGTGTTGTGAGGAAAATGCAAAGCGGCTTCAAGGGGATTTGGACAGACTTAGTGAGTGGGCAACAACGTGGCAGATGGAATATAATGTGGAAAAATGTGATTATCCCCACTTTGGTAGGAGGAATAGATGTGCAGAGTATTTCCTAAATGGTAAGAGATTGGAAAGTGTAATTGTACAAGGTGACCTGGGTGTCCTTGTCAATAAGTCACTGAAAGCTCACATGTAGGTGCAGCAAGCAGTTAAGGCTAATGGTATGTTAGCCTTTATCACAAGAGGATTTGAGTACAGGAGTAGTGAAGTCTTTCTTCAACTGTATAGAACCTTGGTTAGACCGCACCTGGAGTACTATGTGCAGTTTTGGTCCTCTTACCTCAGGGAGGATATTATTGCCATACAAGGAATGCAACAAAGGTTCACCTGACTTGTTCCCGGGATGGCGGGACTGTCCTATGAAGAGAGATTGGGGAAACTGGACCTGTATTCACCAGAGTTTCGAAGAATGAGAGGTGACCTCATTGAAACCTACAAAATACTTAAATGGATACAGGGTAGATGCAGCTAAGCTGTTTCCCCTGGCTGGGGAGTCTAGAACCAGGCGACACAATTTCAAAATAAGGGGGAAGCCACTTAGGACAGAGATGAGGAGAAATTTCTTTACAGTGAATCTTTGGAATTCTCTAACCCTTGGGCTGTGGAAGCTCAGTCATTAAGTATGCTTAAAGCAAAGACTGACAGATGTATAAATACAAATGATATAAGGGGATATGAGGATAGTGTGGGAAAAAGGCATGAAAGTGGATGATCAACCATGATCGTATTGAATGGAAGAGCAGGGTTGACGGGCTGAATGGCCTACTCCTGCTTCTATGTTCCTATGTCTTGCTGCATTTCAACACGGACTGCTTCAGTATGAGAGTCGCGATTGGTGCTGAACATTGCACAGTGAACATCCCCACTTCTGACTTTATGATTGGAGGAAGGTCATTGATGAAGCAGCTGAAGATGGTTGGGTCTAGGACACTACCCTGAGGAACTCCTGCAGTGATGTCCTGGAACTCAGATGATTGACCTCCAACAACCAACTTCCTTTGCACTAGGTATGACTCCAACCAGAGGAGAGTTTTCTCCCGATTCCCATTAACTCCAGTTTTTCTAGGGCTCCTTGATGCCATACTCGGTCAAATGCTGCCTTAATGTCAAGGGCAGTCACTCTCACCTCACCTCTTGAATTCAGCTCTTTTGTCCATGTTTGAACCAAGGCTGTAATGTGGTCAGGAGCTGAGGGGCCCTGGCGGAACACAAACTGAGAGTGTCAATGAGCAGGTTATTGCTAAGCAAGTGCCGCTTGATAGCACTGTCGGTGACACCTTTCATCACTTTACTGATGATCGAGAAGACTGATGGTGTGGTAATTGGCCGGGTTGGACGTGTCCTGCTTTTTGTGTACAGGACATACCTGGGCAATTTTCCACATTGCCGGATAGATGTCAGTGTTGTAGCTTTACTGGAACAGCTTGGCTCGAGGCGCAGCAAGTTCTGGAGTACAGGTCTTCAGTACCATTGCCATATGTTGTCAGGGCCCATATTCGCTGCAGTATCCAGTGTCTTCAGCCATTTCTTGATATCACATGGAGTGAATCGAAACAGCTGAAGACTAGCATCTGTGATGCTCGGGACCTCAGGAAGAGGCTGAGATGGATCATCAACTCAGCACTTCTGGCTGAAGTTTGTTACAAATGCTTCAGCCTTATCTTTTGCACTGTCTGCTGGGCTCCCCCATCATTGAGGATGGGGATATTTGTGGCGCCACCTCCTCCAGTTAGTTGCTCAACTGGGTTACTCGTCCAGTGACAATACCGCCTCCCCTCAAACACTTCATAAGGCAAATTTGTTTCCACAGTGACTTCTGTATGCAAACATAGCAGTGGTTCTGCACTAAAAGTCTGACAAAGGCCCATCTCAGCTCCGGGTTCCAGTCACCCACTGTCGTTGGCTTACCAGCCACTCTCCCCTGCCTCCATGTACAACTCATCCTCATCAGGAGCAGTGTTGGTTGAGACATCAGAACTCCCCACTCGTGATCCCGACATCAGCCACGATCTTCTCGGAGCAGCCAATTAAGAAGTCACCTCCAGGAGCCACGTCCAATGAAGGATGGTGGCCAGGTTCCAACGTCGGGAGGTCCATTCAGCACGGCCCATGTTTAAGGCTGTCTTTCTCCTTCGCAGTGTGAACGCTGCTCCGGAGTGGTGGCGGTGCCATAGAGGCATCTTCAGTAGGAAGGGAAGCGGCTGCCACTGCACCAGGTACAACATTGGCAGAGACAACAGTCTCCATGAAGTGGCTGCAATGGCATGTCTTCTGGCTGGGAGACCAGCGCATTGTAAATTTAAAAAATACCTCAATTGTTTTGCATCTCAGACCTCCTGCCGTGAAGCCGCCTCTGCTTCATTGACAGGCTCCTGACACAGCGGGGCCCCATGTGCCATCGGGAAAATTTCAATCCTTTGAACAAAGAACAAAGAACAAAGATAATTACAGCACAGGAACAGGCCCTTCGGCCCTCCAAGCCTGCGCCGATCCAGATCCTCTCTCTAAACATGTCGCCTATTTTCTAAGGTTCTGTATCTCTTTTCTTCCTGCCCATTCATGTATCTGTCTAGATACATCTTAAAAGAATCCATCGTGCCCGCATCTACCACCTCCGCTGGCAATGCGTTCCAGGTGCCCACCACCCTCTGCGTAAAGAACTTTCCACGCATATCCCCCCTAAACTTTTCCCCTTTCACTTTGAACTCGTGTCCTCTAGTAATTGAAACCCCCACTCTGGGAAAAAGCCTCTTGCTATCCACCCTGTCTATACCTCTCATGATTTTGTACACCTCAATCAGGTCCCCCCTCAACCTCCGTCTTTCTAATGAAAATAATCCTAATCTGCTCAACCTCTCTTCATAGCTAGCGCCCTCCATACCAGGCAACATCCTGGTGAACCTCCTCTGCACCCTCTCCAAAGCATCCACATCCTTTTGATAATGTGGCGACCAGAACTGTACGCAGTATTCCAAATGTGGCCGAACCAAAGTCCTATACAACTGTAACATGCTGGAATAGGGGCTGATTGCCCTAGTATGTATCGTAATTGACTACCCGCCGCTGTCGGGCAGGTAGTTGTTGCCACTGGCACAAAGCCGGCCTGATCCAAATCCATTGAAATTTTCACATCCCACTCCCCCAAGCTGCCTCCATGGGACTGGGAAAATAGCAGTGAGCCTGACTGTGTCAAGATCCAAGCTGAACCTGAAGGTCTGCAGAACAAGACTACCATTTCTTCCCAGTATCAGTGTGTGAACACACCCTACAGATTAAAAAGCTCTTCAAATCCTTGTTTGAACAAATTGCAAATCTGTGGAAAAAGGGCAGGGAAGCGAAGTAGAACAGCCAGAGAATAACCACCTGACCCTGACCCACAGTAGCTCTGTGAGTTACCAAACTCCATGATACGGTACTAAGATGAACAGACCAGAAGGTTGCATGCTAAATTCTCAATCTGCGCCCAAGTAGCTGATTATAACCACAGTAAAGAAAAAAAGACTTGCATTTCTATCGCAACTTTCACAACCTCAGGACGTCGCAAACTGTTCAGTCAATACTTTTACTGAAGTGCAGTCACTGTTGCAATATCGGAAACGTGGGGTCAATTTGTACACAGCAAGATCCCACAAACAGCAATTAGATAAAAATCAAATAATTTGTTTGATGATATTGGTTGAGGGATAAAAATTGGCCAGGAGACCAGGAAGAACTCCCCCAGCTCTTCTTTTCAAATGCCGTGTGATCTTTTACACCCACAAGGGGACAGTCGGAGATCGGTTTAATGTCTCAGCTAAAAGACAGCACCTCTGACAGTACAGCACTGGACTGGGGCTTGCCCCCATGACCTTCTGAGTCAGAGGTGAGCAAGCTGCCCATTGAGCTATGGCTGACAGTAGGTGTTGGGGCACAACAGTTGTCCTCAGTGACATTCCCAGGGGCAATTAACCAGTGTTCCTACTCTTGATTGCTCTTTAACGAATTGGAAAAGGGACTGCTTGGATGTCAGGCAAGGACAGAATCAGGTATAGTTCTGATGCTTTGCACAGTTGAATAGCTTGGCACCATTCACCACTGAAGCTTATACAGGGAAAAGTGTGCACTTTGGCCGGGTCTTGTACGGTGGCCAGTACGCATGGACCCATCCTCCCAGCAAAAGTCAGAGCAAGAACAATTTAAATACGAAAGCCCCATCTTTGGGGAAAAAAATTCAATATTCCAAGCATGTGTTTTCTTTTAACCATCACCAACATGCATTTCTTTTTCATGTTAAATTCTTACCTCAACACTTTCTTGTGTGGTTTGTTGGGATCCTTGTAATAAGGGACAATTCTGGGTTCATACTCCTTGTTGTCACCAAGCTCTCCCATCTCAGCTCCGGGTTCCAGGCGTCTGCTGTCACGGGGCAGCCCCCTGCTCTCTGCTGCATCCATGCACGACTCGTCCCCATCTCCCTGACTCCAGGAGACTCGCAGCAAACTCAGGCTGCAGCCCAAGGATAGCCCCAGGATCAGGGGGAGAGCAGGGCGGAGGAAGAGTAGCAGGGAAGTCAAACGCATTGTATAGAGTGAGCAAGAAAACCAGCAGAGAGCAAGCGAGAGAGACGCACACTACATAAAGATGTGATACAAATATTCTTATGAAAGTTACTCGAACTACTTATATAATTGAAATATCTGTTTTGTCCCAGACACAAATCGTATAAAACTGACACAAGTACTGACAGGCTTGAAGTGGCAAGCCTAAGCTACCAGCACCACACTTTGGCTCTGACTTTCAACAATTTTAATCCCACTAAAGTTACAACCCAAGAGGGTTGATTTTCTTTTTCTGCCTGAAGCTAGCGTCACAAGGAAGTCTCTCCAATCACGAGAGAAAGCATATTACAGCGACACCCAAAGGGCACAAAGTCAGTTTCAAAGGGAGATTTAATCCACACTCGTTTAAACAGTCAACAGAAAGCCAAAGTTTCAAATCAGAACATGATCAATAAAACTCTAACACTGATCACACCAGACACAGCAACGTAGAAACTACTGACATCGCATATCAAACCACTTGCACTTCAACAGAATTGAAAATGCACAACTTTGAAAACTTCACCAGAATGCATAATAAATACTAACGGCAGTACATAAACAATACCAGGGGGACAAAAACATCTTCAATTCCTCATAAATCCTACACCTTGATGCCAGTCATAAACTGGTTAAAATTCTACTACAGTCATGTTTGTTCTCTCTCTCCCATCTGCTTTGTTTTCCACATATTTTCGAACACACCAGAGAAATAAACCTTTCCCAACCCCTTCCAAGCTTCCGTTTTCCTTTGGGGGAAAATAACTTTTCCCAATATTCATTGTGGGTACAGAGAAAAACAGTATGTTCAACACACAGTAAAGGGGTGCTAGACTGTTGAGAAAAGGATTCAGATGAAATCCCTTCTACTTTTACATTCTGGACCTCTCTGCCATATCAAGTGGATGCACTGAACAATAAGTCAGTGTTAAACCACAGGAAAATCAGGGGAGACTGTCAGATAGAATGTTTCACCTGCAATCCTTATTTGAGCTCCCTTAGCATTAAAACAAATTGTGGGAACAGGCTGGTAAATTCTTCTTAGTTGAAATGCTATCACAGAATTCCTCACTCTCAGGATCAGAATCTCACAGGAAAGCACCTTTAGGTTGATGAGGCTGCAAACCTCAACAATCTGAATCGCAGTTTAAATCTTTAAGACGCATCAGATGGAGTCTCATGGCACAAAGCACTCAGACTTTCAATACTTTATCACAGTCAGACTGAGGGACACCGCTTGATCAAATGCTTCACATGGTGAATGCCAGGTTTAGATCATAGTGCAAGGCTCAGTGGCTGCAGTCTCATTATCACAGATTATAGATTTTCACACTGAACAAGCTCAATAGTTCAATTAATTTGAAGTCTTGGCTCACTTCAGATCCCTGTGTTCTCGGTTTGGGGGCGGTGGGGGGTGGGGGGGGGGGGTCAGTCCCAGCAGTATTAGTGGCTGCAGTCACTCTGCTTTCAGGCTGGGGATAGGGGAGGGCCTGGTCCCCTGCTCTCAGGCTGAGGGAGGGAGAAAATGAGGGCCTGGTCCCCTGGTAACTGCTTTCAGGCTGGAGGAGAGGGGGCCTGGTTTCCTGGTCGCTGCTTTCAGGCTGGAGGAGAGGGGGCCTGGTTTCCTGGTCGCTGCTGTCTGGCTGGGAGGAGGGAGGGTCTGGTCCCTGCTGTAGGGCCTGGTGCCTGTTGTCAGGCTGGAGGGAGGCAGAGCCTGGTCCCTGCTGTCAGGCTGGAGGGAGGCAGAGCCTGGTCCCTGTTGTCAGGCTGGAGGGAGGCAGAGCCTGGTCCCTGTTGTCAGGCTGGAGGGAGGCAGAGCCTGGTCCCTGTTGTCAGGCTGGAGGGAGGCAGAGCCTGGTCCCTGTTGTCAGGCTGGAGGGAGGCAGAGCCTGAGCCTGGTCCCAGCTGTCGGGCGGGAGGGAGGGAGGGCCTGGTCCCTGCTGTCAGGCGGGAGGGAGAGAGCGGGGGCCTGGTTTCTGCTGTCAGGAGGGAGAGAGGGGGGGCCTGGTTTCTGCTGTCAGGCGGGAGGGAGAGAGGGGGGGCCTGGTTTCTGCTGTCAGGAGGGAGAGAGGGGGGGCCTGGTTTCTGCTGTCAGGAGGGAGAGAGGGGGGGCCTGGTCCCTGCTGTCCGGCTGGAGGGAAAGAGCGAGGGCCTGGTCCCTGCTGTCCGGCTGGAGGGAGCGAGGGCCTGGTCCCTATCAGGCTGGAGGAGGGAGGGCCTGGTCCGGCTGGAGGATGAGGGCCTGGTCCCCGCTGTCCGGCTGGAGGATGAGGGCCTGGTCCCCGCTGTCAGGTTGCGGGCCCTGATCTCGGCTTTATGGTCCCCAGGTTGAGAGCTCGATGCTGAGTGAATTTCCAGGCCGCAATTTAGCGACTGTCTCCGCCAGGTTATAGTCTGTCGGTGCAGGAGCTGCCAACTGTCCCACTCTCCGCTCCTGGCTTCCGCGGACCGTTAACCACGCATGCGCAGAGCCCGAGCTCTTCGCTCCGCCCCCGGCTCCTCACCGGTGCGCCTGCGCGTCACTGACGGAGGCAGCAGAGCGCAGGCGCGAGAACGGTCTCACATCCACGTGCAGGGAGAAAGCGCGGGAAAGGACAACAAAATGGGGAAGCTGCCAGAGTTGAGGTAATGTAGAATCCCAATAGTTACAGCACTGAAGAAGGCTATTGGGCCGGTTATGCAAGAGAAACTCCCCTAGTCCCATGAAATCTTGTCATTTAATCTCTCCTGCCCTCTGCTCTATCACACCTTCCCTTTTGTTCTTCTTGCCTTCTACCCCCTTTCACTTGCACAAAACTTATCACATTGCTAACCTTTGCCAGTTCTGATGAAGGGTCATCAACCCGAAACGTTAACTCTGCTTCTCTCTCCACAGATGCTGCCAGACCTGCTGAGTATTTCCAGCACTTTCTGTTTTTATTTCTCCTAGTCCCACTCCCCTAATTTTATTTGTAGTCCTACAGCTGTTTTCTCTTCAGATAAATTATCCAATTCTCTTTGAAGGGTTCAATTGAATCTGCCTCCACCACAGACAGTGGATGCACAAGATGTGAGCAGGGTTCTTAATGAGTTTTTTGTCTGTCTTCACAAAGGAGAGGGTTGATGTAGACATTGTAGTTAAAGCGGAGTGTGAAATATTAGATACAGTAAGCGCAATGAGAGAGGAAATACTAGAGGGTCTGACATCCTTGAAAGTGGATAAATCACCAGGGCCGGATGGATTGCATCCCAGATTGTTAAAGGAAGCCAGGGAGGAAATAAAGGATGCGCTGAGGATCATCTTCAAATCTTCACTGGATACGGGCGAGGTGCCAGATGATTGGAGGTCTGCGAACATTATACCATTGTTTAAAACGGGGGCGAGGGATAGGCCAAATAATTACAGGCCGGTCAGTCTGACCGTGGTGCTGGATAAATTGTTAGAATCTATTCTGAGAGACAGGATAAACTGTCACTTAGAAAGGCACGGACTGATAGGGATAGTCAGCATGGATTTGTTCGGAGAAGGTCATGTCTTACTATCCGAAGAAGGGTCACTGACCCGAAACATTAACTCTGCTTCTCTTTCCACAGATGCTGCCAGACCTGCTGAGTGGTTCCAGCATTTCTTGTTTTTATGTCATGCCTTACTAACCTGATTGAGTTTTTTAAGGAAGTAACAAGGAGGATTGATGAGGGTAGTGCAGTGGATGTGGTCTACATGGATTTTAGTAAGGCATTTGGCAAAGTCCCGCATGGCAGACTGGTCAAAAAAATGAAAGCCCATGTGATACAGGTTGGATCCAAAATTGGCTCAGTGACAGGAAACAAAGGATAGTAATCGACAGATATTTTTGCGAATGGAAAGCTGTTTCCAGTGGCGTTCCACAGGGCTCAGTGTTGGGTCCCTTGCTGTCTGTGGTAGATATTAATGATTTGGACTTAAATGTGGGAGGCATGATTGGGAAATTTGCTGGTGACACAAAAATTGGCTGTGTAGTTGATAGTGAAGAGGATAGCCATAGACTCCAGAAAGATATCAATGATTTGGTTGAGTGGGCGGAAAAGTGGCAAACGGAATTCAATGCAGAGAAGCGTGAGGTAATGCATTTGGGAAGGGCAAACAAAGCGAGGGATTACACAATAAACGGGAGGATATTGAAAGGGGTAGAAGAAGTGAGAGACCTTGGAATGCATGTCCACAGGTCCCTGAAGGTGGTAGGACAGGTAGATAGAGTGGTGAAGAAGGCATATGGAATGCTTTCCTTTATTGGCCGAGGTATAGAATTCAAAATCAGGGATGTAATACTAGAACAGTATAAAATGCTGGTTACACCACAGTTGGAGTATTGCGTACAGTTCTGGTCACCACATTACGGGAAGGACATAATTGCTCTGGGAGAGAGTACAGAGGAGATTTACAAGAATGTTGCCAGAGCTGGAAAATTGCAGCTATGAGGAAAGATTGGATAGGCTAGTGTTGTTTTCCTTAGAACAGAGGAGGCTGAGGGATGACTTAATTGAGGTGGTCAAAATTATGAGGAGCCCAGAGTGTGGACAGGAAGGACCTGTTTTCCCTAGCGGAGAGGTCAGTTACCAGGGGCCACAGATTTAAAGTGATTGGTAGAAGTATTAAAGAGGACATGAGGAAAAACTTTTTCACCCAGAGGGTGGTGGGTGTCCAGAATTCACTGCCAGGAACAGTGGTGGAGGCAGAAACCCTCAACTCATTTAAAAGGTACCTGGACCTGCACCTGAAGTGCTGTAACCTGCAAGGCTACGGACCAGGCGCTGGAAGGTGAGATTAGATTGGGCGGTTAATTTTTTCAGCCAGCGCAGACATGATGGGCTGAATGGCCTCCTTCTGTGCTGTAATTTTTCTATGGTTCTATGGTTCTAGTGCATTCCAGATCCGAACCACTCACTGCGTAAAAAAGGTTTTTCCTAATGCCGCGGTTGCTTCTTTTGCCAATCACCTTAAATTCATGCTGTCTGGTTCCTGGTCTATCCGCCAATGGGAACGGGTTCTCTCTATCTACTCTGTCCAGACCCCTCATGATTTTGAACACCTCAAAACTCCTCTTAATCTTCTCTTCTCCATGGAGAACAGCCACAGCTTCTCCAATCTATCCATGTAACTGAAGTTCCTCATCCCTGGAACCATTCTCATCAATCTTTTCTGCATCCTCGCCAAAGCCTTCATATCATTCCTAAAATGTGCCCAGAATTTGACACACTACTCCAACGGGGCCAAACCAGTGTTTTATAAAGGTTCATCACAACTTCCTTGCTTTTATACTCTGTGCCTCTATTTTTAAAGCCTAGGATCCCGTGTGCTTTATTAACCACTTTCTCAACCTGCCCTGCCACCTTCAAGGATTTGTGCACATATACCCCCAGGTCACTCTGCTCCTGCACCCCTTTAGAATTGAATAAATATACATTCCTCTGAGACACAAAGACCCAACAGGAAAGGTGAATCAACCGTGGCTAACAAAAGAAGTTAAGGATTGCATTAGGTCAAAGGAAGTGGCTTATAAGGTCACCAGAAAAAGTGGTAAGCCCGAGGATTGGGAGCAATTTAGAGTCCAACAAAGGAGGACCAAGAAACTGATAAAGAAAGGGAAAAAAGATTATGAATGCAAGCTAGCGAGAAACATAAAGGTGAACTGTAAAAGCTTCTTTAGGTATATGAAAAGGAAAAGATTAGCAAAGACGAATGTGGGTCCATTGCAGGCAGAGACAGAAGACTTTGTGGTGGAGAATGAGGAAATGGCAGAGAAACTAAACAGTTACTTTGTGTCTGTCTTCACGGAGGAAGACACAAAATCTCCCAGAAATACTGGGGAACCAAGGGACTTGTAAAAATGAGGAACTGAAACTAATTAGCATCAATAAAGAGGTAGTGCTCGAAAAATTAATTGGATTGAAAGTTGATAAATCTCCGGACCAAACGAGTGACTTCCCAGAGTATTGACGGAGGTGGCAAAGGTTTTATTTTTGTACTCAGAACTTAGAATTCTGTGTGTTTAAAAAAAACTGCGAAAAGGATTTTTGCTCAGTGGAAGACAGTAAAATAATTGGAATTCCTGCAGTGTTTTGAAAGGAAGTTCAGAACAAGAGTTGAATTTTATGGGTGTTTTGAAAGGAAATTGAACTTGTACAGGGAAAGGAAGGCCAGCAGTTTCAAGGAAACCACAGGGGTTTGACCTTTCTTCAGAGCAGCTTTTGAACCAAGGGGTGACTCTATGTCTGGACATGTGACCATGTTCAGCAAGGTTTTTTTTTTCAACTTGGGCCCATTAAAAAGCCTGTGAATTGGACAAAGGGCAGGCATTTGAAATCTTTGATATAAAAAGAAGAAATGCTGGAAATACACAGCAGGTCTGGCAGCATCTGTGGAGAGAGAAGCAGAGTTAATGTTTCAGGTCAGTGACCCTTCTTCAGAACTCAGTTCTGAAGAAGGGTCACTGACCTGAAACGTTAACTCTGCTTCTCTCTCCACAGATGCTGCCAGACCTGCTGAGTAGTTCCAGTGTTTCTTCTTTTTATATCAGATTTCCAGCATCTGCAGTATTTTGCTTTTATTTGAAATCTTTGCTTTGACCTGCTTGGAGCAAGAGAGAAAAGATCCAGAATAGTGTTACTTCTCTCTATAAAGGAGACTTGAATCTCTTGAAAAGGAATCCTGCATTTGAAAAGTGGCAGATTCCTGTTGTCTGCGTTCTCTGAAGAATTCCTGCATCCAGTGAGATTCTTGCTGCCTCCTGTGTTCTAAGAGATCTTGAAATCTGAAGAATTCTTCTCCTGCTAAACTGCTGCATCAAAACCCAAGTAGACCTATTGTTACACCCCTGCTGCAGTTAAATTGCCATGAGTGCCTACCTATCACAGACTGTTCATCAACCTTACCTAGAGAGACTTCAAGTGGCATCTGACTATTCGACTCTGGGACACCTCACTGTACCGAAAACATCCTACCAGAATGTGAATCTCAATTATTTTTATTATTCCTTCTATTCCTAAGAAACAGCTGTCAACCAAAAATTCTTTTCCCCCAGTTAACCGGTTTCCTTTTGAATGTATGAATGTGTGCATGAGCGTTCAGGAATGAAGGAGTTTTTTCATATATATAGATTTATCTTGTTAGTAGTTAAGACCTATTATTTCTTTTCGAAGAAATAGTTAATGTTGTTCTTGTTTAAAGAAACCTGGTTTGGTGTGCTTTATTCGGGGGGTAAAATACAGTGTTTAATTTGGCTATTCTTCAGTAGGTGGGAAAGTTATTTGATACGCTATGACCTGTGGAGTAATGGGACTGAATTAACAGTGCATTACTGCCGCCTTGGTTGTAACACTATAAAGATAGTGGATGCATCTTTCAAAATTCGATAGATTCTGGAAGGATTCCTGCAGACTGGAAAGTAGCAAAAGTAACCCCACTATTTAAAAAGGGAGTGAGAGAGAAAGCAGAGAACTGCAGACCTGTTAGTTTGACATCAGTGGTCGGGAAAATGTTAGAATCTATTATAAATGGTGAGATAACTGGACACTTAGAAAATAATGATATGACTGGGCAGAGTCAACATGGATTTATGAAAGGGAAATCATGCTTGGCACACCTGTTGGAGTTTTTTGAGGATGTTATTTGTAGCCTAGATAAAGGAGAACCAGTGGATGTGGTGTACTTGGATTTTCAGAAGACTTTTGATGAAGCCCCACACAGGAGGTTAGTAAGCAAAATTAGAGCACATGGGATTGGGGAGTAATATAATACTATGGATTGAGAATTGGTTAACAGACAGAAAACAGAGAGTAGGAATAAATGGGTCATTCTCAGGATGGCAGGCTGTTACTAGTGGGGTACCACAAGGATCAGTGCTTGGACCACAGCTGTTCACAATCTATACAAATGATTTGGATGTGGGGACCAATTGTAATATTTCCAAATTTGCGGATGACACAAAACTAGGTGGGAATGTAAGTTGTGAGGAGGATGCAAGGAAGTTTCAAGGGGATTTGGACAGGCTAACTGAACGGGCAAGAACATGACAGATGAAATATGATGTGAATAAGTGTGAAGTGATCCACTTTGGTAGAAAAACCAGAAAGGCAGAGTATTTCTTCAATGGTGAGAGGTTGGAAAGTATTGATGCCCAAAGGGACCTGGGTGTCCTTGTACATGAGTCACTAAAAGCTAAAATGCAGGTGCAGCAAGCAATTAGGAAGGCAAATGGTATGTTGGCCTTCATTGTAAGGGGATTTGAGTACAGGAGTAAAGGTGTCTTGCTGCAATTGTATAAAGCCTTGGTGAGACCGCACCTGGAGTATTGTTGACAGTTTTGGTCTCCTTATCCAAGGAAGGATATACCTGTCATAGAGGGAGTGCAACGGAGGTTCACTAGACTAATCCCTGGGATGGCAGGATTGTCTTATCAGGAGAGACTGCACAAACTGGGCCTGTATTCTTTAAAGTTTCAAAGAATGAGAGGTGATCTCATTGAAACTTACAAAATTCTCACAGGGCGTGACAGGGTAGATGTGGAAAGGATGTTTCCTCTGGCTGATGAGTCTAGAACCCGGGACACAGTCTCTGAATAAGGCGCAGGCCATTTAAGACTGAGATGAGGATGAATTTCTTTAATGAGAGGGTGGTGAATCTTTGGAATTCTCTACCCCAGAGGGCTGTGGAAACTCAATCATTGAGTATGTTCAAGACAGAAATCAATAGATTTCTGGATAATAATGACATCAAGCAATACAGGGATAGTGAGGAAAAATGGCGTAGAGGTAGATGATCAGCCATGATCTGTTTGATTGGCAGAGCAGGCTTGACAGGCTGAATGGCCTACTCCAGCTCCTATGTCCTGTAATCCTGGTTCTGGACTCCCCCACCATCGGGAACATCCTTCCTGCATCTACCCTGTCAAGCCCAGTTTGAATTTTATAGGTTTCTATGAGATCCCCCCTCTTCTGAATTCCAACGAATATAATCCTAACCGACTCAATCTCTCCTCATACATCAGTCCCGCCATCCCAAGAATCAGTCTGGTAAACCTTCTATGGCAAGAACATCCTCAGATAAGGAGACCAAAACTGCACACACTATTCCAGGTGTGGCCTCACCAAGGCCCTGTATAATTGCGGCAAAACATCAACTTTCAACGATGTTAATCCCATTAATACTTCTCTCTCTCTACATTTATCACATCCAATATTTCACATTCCTCCTCCTTAACTACAATGTCTGCATCGTCCCCCTCTTTTGTGAAGGCAGACGCATAGTATTCATTAAGAACCATGCCAGCAGACACAAAAGAGATTTACCAGGATGTTGCCAGGGCTGGAAAGATGCAGCTATGAGGAAAGATTGGATAGGCTGGGGTTGTTCTCCTTGGAACAGAGAAGGATGAGGGGAGATTTGATTGAAATGTACAAAGTTTTGAGGGGCCTGGTTAGAGTGAAAGGTCTATTCACCTTAGCAGAGAGATCAGTGACGAGGGGACATAGATTTAAAGTGATTGGTAGAAAAAATATAGGGGAGATGAGGAAAAGCTTTTTCACCCAGAGGGTGGTGGGAATCTGGAACTCACTGCCTGAAAGGGTAGTTGGGGCGGAAACCGTCAACTCATTCAAAAGGAGTCTGGATATGCACCTCAAGTGCTGTAATCTGCAGGGCTACGGACCAAATGCTGGAAGGTGGGATTAGAATAGGTGGATCGTTTTTCGGGCGACACATACATGATGGGCCAAGTGGCCTGTTTCTGTGCCTTAAACCTTCTATGATTCTTTCTGTGATTCAGTACTAGCTAGAAGGACAAGGGTAGTAGATGCATGGGAACACCACCAGCTGCAACTTTCCCTCCAAGTCACACACCATCCTGACTTGGATCTGTATCGCTGTTCATTCACTGTCGCTGGTTCAAAGTCCTGGAACTCCCTTCCTAACAGTACTGTGGGTGTACCTACACCATATGGACTGCATGGGTTCAAGAAGGCAGCTCACCACCACCTTCTCAAGGACAATGAGGGATGGGCAACAAATTCTGGTGTTGCCAGTGATGCCTACATCGCATGAAAGAATAAAAAAAGTGAGTGATGTTAGAGGACCGGATGTTGCAAATGTTACACCAGATGGTGCTGTTGAGCCAGTATTACAATTTTTAAAATTTTTTAAAAATTCATCTTCTTCAAGTATACGAAGTAAAGGATTTTGTTAGAGGGCCAATCCTTCTAAATATAGCCCACACTTGCCGCACTCTCGGGTACACCTGCACTGGTAGGCTGACCCCTCTCGATTCCAGCAGGGTCAGCTCTTTTGAAAAACCTAAATTAACCCTCGGCACAATTTGTTTGCACAAGGAGTGTTATGTCATACGAGGGGAAGATGGTGTATCTTTCCCTGCTGGCGAAGGTGGGGCGTAATCTTAAAGACCTGCTGCATTTCTTAAAGAAATCAGTTTCTACTTTGAAGTAACTCATATGCACAACATGGCTAGAGTAACACCCAGAACTGCCACTTCACCACGGAGAGCATGGATGATTTTTTGGAGGAGGCAACCTTAAGAAAATTGTCTCAATCTTTGGATACAAGGAAATCTTCTAAATACAGCACTGGCCCCACCTCTCACTTCTTAAACCTCCTAAATGTTTTAAGCTGCTCCTTCTAAAGGCTAGGCCTCTTTTCACACTCTCAACTCAATCATGTTTTCTCATAAACTTGCCACGTAAATTCTATAGAGACTTGTAGAATTATACAGAACAGAAGAGGGGTCATTTGGTCCATCATGTCTGTACCAGAAACAGCTATCAACTTATTTCCTCACCACATCACTTTTGTACACACCTTACTCATTGTTGCACATCGAGTGGAATCCAAGATGATCAGAAGCTACAATTTTCACTCAAAGTGGAATCGGAAATCTTTGCTGTTTATGGTATAGTTCCTTTCACTGTTCTTTTTCCTAAAATGTTCCAGCTAACAGGGGCCTCCAGAAATAGGCTCTGGCAAGGTAAATAGGAATTTGGGGTGGAGAAATCAGAAAGCCCATAATCGGGGAGATGGTGGGGGAGAAGCTGTTGTATCCGAGACTGTTGTGGCTGCACTCAGCTCCATGATTAAAATGGCTTTGTCATTGAAATTAGGTGCTTAGTCCTCTTGGGCAGGAAACCTGTCTGTGCCTGCAGTCAGTCAGATTAAAACAGTGGGTAGCAGGCACGTGGCACAAACTACCTTATCCCTCAACCATCACCAGCAGAGCAATGTAATTGGGCAGGATCCTGGGGATGGGAAGTCCCGCCCACCGAGAGCTGCTGGCCAATTTGTCCATTTTGGCAGGAAGAATAAAAAAGCATATTATCAAATGGTGAGAGATTGCAGAGCTCTGAGATGCAGAGGCATCTGGATGTCCTCGTGCATGAATCGCAAAAGGTTTGTATGCAGGTACTAGGAAAGCTAATAGAATGTTATCATTTATCGCGAGGGGAATTGAATACAAAATTAGGGAGGTTATGCTTCAGCTATACAGGGCATTGGTGAGACCACATCTGGAGTACTGTGACAGTACTGGTCTTATTTAAGGAAGGATGTAAATGTGTTGGAGGCAGTACAGAGAAGGTTTACTAGACTTATATCTGGAATGGGCTGTCTGTCTTACGAGGAAAGATTGGCTAAGCTTGTATCCACTGGAATTTAGAAGAGTAAGAGGCGACTTGATTGAAACATATAAGATCCTGAGGGGTCTTGACAGGGTGGATGTGGAAAGGATGTTTCCCCTTGTGGGAGAATCTAGAACTAGGGGTCACTGTTTAAAAATAAGGGGTCATCCATTTAAGACAAAGATGAGGAGAAATTGTTTCTCTCTGAGGGTCGTGAGTCTTTGGAATTCTCTTCCTCAAAAAGCAGTGGAAGCAGAGTCTTTGAATATTTTTAAGGCAAAGGTAGATAGATGCTTGATAAGCAAGGGGGTAGAAGGTTATCGGGGGTAGATGGAAATGTGGAGTAATCAGTTCAGCCATGAAGTTATTGAATGGCAGAGCAGGCTCAAGGGGCCGAGTGGCCTACTCCTGCTCCTAATTCGTATGTTCGTATTGCAATCAGTTGAAGTTGATCATTTTTAAAGAGAAGCTTGTACAGTTTTTTTTTTTAAATCCAGCTGCCAAATGGCTCCAGCACATCCTCAAGGATTGTAATTTAGACATTAGGCACTCAACCAATTAATTATCTGTGACAAAAACATTCTCTATATGATCATATTAGAATGCAATGCCCAGGGAATTTATTTTCCATTCAGCTGCTTTAATATCTGAGACCTGGGTTAGGCTGATATGAGGTGAACACAGTGATCTCCCATGAAAGAAAAAAAGAGAAAAAAGAAAGACTTGAATTTCTACAGCACCTTTCAACTAAAAGGTGGGGTGTGTGAGGGGTTATGTGAAAGGAGACCAGAAATCTAGAGAGAAAAATTGAGACAATAGAGCAGTTTAGTGGTTTGGGTAAAGACAAGCAGAGTGGGACAGGCAGGGACAGAGAGTTTAACAGTAGTAGTGCATCAGCAAATAAAATCCATGCAAAGAATAGTGGTTAAAAAAGTAAAATTAAAGCTCTTTTTCTGGATGCACAAAGCTGAATGGCCTCCTTCTGTACCGTAAATGACTCTATAGGCGGTATTTTATGCTCTCTCCCGTGGCGAGTTTGGAGGTGGGAGGATATTTAATTGGGTGAGATGCCTGGCTGCACCCCGATGAAGTCCATGGTGGGAAAGCTCGTTGACGGCCTTCCTGCCCCTCCAATTAAGGCCTTAAGTGGGCAATTAATGCCCAATTAAGGGTCTCTTCCTGCTGCCGCTGGTATTAACCCAGTGGCTGGCAGTTCTGTCGCCACACAGGGAGCATGACATGCGGTGTTGTGTGTTGCTTGTGGTCTTCATCTTCTGCGTTGCAGGGGGGGTGGGTCCTTCCCTCAGAGACATTCAGTGCTTGATCGAAGGACCCAGCTTTTGGAAGGAGGAACCCACTGAGATCCAACCCCCTGTCCTTACTGCTGACCCCCATACACCCCCTTCCACCACGATCCCCACACCACAAAACCCCTCCCGCCATCACTTACCTTTGGACTGAGTCACTCCTTGGTCCTAGGCCTCTGCTGTGTGCTGTTCCGTCTGCAGCCACCGCCTGCCGAGCAAAAGGGCTGCCGGCCTCTGATTGGCCAACAGCTCTTGGCAGGCAGGACTTCACGTCCCTGGGGTCCTGATCCTGGGGAAGGCCCACTGGTGGCCTCTCAAGTGCCTGATTGCTTCGTGATATGGCGGGCCTTCTCCAAAGGAGGTAACCAGGTTTTTCGCTGGCAATCAAGATCCCCGTCGCCTCCATAAAATTGCCCCCATGACTTTATGCATTTGTAACAAGATAGACAAACTAGCAGAACAAATAGAGATAAATGTGTTTGATCCAATCACCATTATTGAGGCATGGGGTGGAATGTTACTGTCTTCATTTCTAGTGGGACTTGGTAGCATCTTCGGGTGCTGGACCTGAACAAATTAATTAAGAGCCTGCCTCCGGACTCCCCAACCAAATAGGGAGGGTGGGCAGGATAACGTGGCCATTTTGTCAGAGGAAGGATTTTTGTTTAAAGGGACCAGAGCGTGTTTCAGAAACACAGAGCAGCACTTGTATTATTTAGGCTCTAAAGCACCCACAGGAATGGTGAGGAGACCACTCACTCTTATCTGGAGATCCTCCTGTTGGATCTGAGGGACTGCAGTGAAGTAAGCTCTCCTTAGGGTGGGAGGAGGAGGACAACTTCTCCAACCAAGCAGGCATGGATGGAAGTGACCAAGGAATTGAGCAGCAGCAGTGTGTCCCCTCCAACCTGGAGACCGTGCGCCAAGAGGATCCAGTACCTCAAGAGGGCAGACAAGGTGAGTGGCACAACACTTTCAGGTTCCAAGCCCCACACTCTGACTTACATAGCATTCTGATGCATGGTGCATCTCAACAGAACTTGCAGATTCAATCATTCTTCTTCTTGTAGGCATATCATCTCCCAATCTGAGTGGCCTACACTCACACTTGCCAACAACCTATTGCCCTCTCATACCCATTCTTCACAGTCACCCTGCACAAATGATGTCCTTCACACCTCTACACACAAGCCATTATGAATGCTCACACCTCCCTGCTTTCTCTCACTGCAGGAAAAGAGAACACAACTTGGCAAGAAGTAGAAACATGGGGTTGGGGGCAGCAGCGTGGGTGGGCGTCCAGTGACAGGTACCTCGTCTATCACTGGCAATGTGTGCCCACCTTGTCCCCTGAAAAGGCAGTCTGGCAACATGAGGATGCAGGTATCAGCAGCGACCTGCCATGGGAGCCTGAGCTTCCTGATGTCCAGATAGCTGATCCTCTGCCTGTCTACCCACTCCTGGGCGGAGCTGTGGCAAGATGGGCAGAGCTGTGACAAATGGAATTTAATCTTGAGAAGTGTGAGATGATGCACTTTGGGAGGACTAACAAGGCAAGGGAATATACAATGGATGGTAGGACCCCAGGAAGTACAGAGGGTCAGAGGGACCTTGGTGTACTTGTCCATAGATCACTGAAGGCAGCAGCACAGGTAGATAAGGTGGTTCGGAAGGCATATGGAATACTTGCTTTTATTAGCCGAGGCATAGAATATAAGAGCAGGGAGGTTATGATGGAGCTGTATAAAACGCTAGTTAGGCCACAGCTGGAGTACTGTATATAGTTCTGGGCATCACACTATAGGAAGGATGTGATTGCACTGGAGAGGGTGCAGAGGAGATTCACCAGGATGTTGCCTGGGCTGGAGCATTTCAGCTATGAAGAGAAACTGAAAAGGCTAGGGTTGTTTTCCTTAGAGCAGCGAAGGCTGAGGGGAGATATGATTGAGGTATACAAAATTATGAGGGGCATTGATAGGTTAGATAGAAAGAAATTTTTTTCCCTTAGCGGAGGTGTCATTAACCAGGGGGCATCGAGGGGATTTAAGGAAAAAAAATTTCATCCAGAGGGTGGTTGGAATCTGGAACACACTGCCTGAAGGGGTGATAGAGGCAGGAACCCTCACAACTTTAAAGAAGTATTTAGATGAACACTTGAAATGCCAGTGATCACAGGAGGGAGTGGGAAACTGATTGCAGCGATTGGGGTAGTGATCGCAGGAGGGAGCAGGGAACAGAGATGAGGAGAAATATTTTCTCTCAGAGGGTTGTGCGACTTCAGAACTCTGCCTCAGAAGGTGGTGGAGGCAGGGTCATTGAATATTTTTAAGGTGGAGGTAGATAGATTCTTGTTAGGCAAGGGAATCAAAGGTTAGAGGTAGAAGGAAGTGTGGAATTTGAGACACAAACAAATTAGCCATGATCTTATTGAATAGTGGAGCAGGCTCGAGGGGCCGAATGGCCTACTTCTGCTCCTGATTCATAGGTTCGTATGTAAGCAGCGATCACGAGAGGGAACTGTTGTGGGGGTGGAGGCAGTGATCATGGCCAATGAGGGGTGAGGGGATGGGGTTCAATTCTTTTTTTGTGTTAATTTGAGTAGTGCCATCTTTATTACTGGCAGCTGCCTGAGACATCGCAAGCAGTGACGTTTCTGTCCATGAGGCTGCATTTGTGTATGTACCAGTACTGCACCACCTAATGGTTGCATTATCAGCAAACGCAGATATTCAAGAAAGGAGAGAGTAAACGGGGAACTACAAACCAGTTAGCTTGACATCAGATGTTGGGAAAATGCTGGAATTTATTTTTAAAGAAGTCTTAACAATGCACTTAGAAAATCATAGTATGATCAGAGAGTCAACATGAGTTTACGAAAGGGAAATCGTGTTGGACAAATTTATTGGAGTTTTCTGAGGATGTAACGAGGAGGATAAAGGGGAGCCAGTAGATGTAACATGCCTGGATTTCCAAAAGGCATTCAATATGGTGCCACACAAAAGGTTAATACGCAAGACAAGGTCTCATGGAGTTGGGCGTGATATATTAGCATGGATGGAGGATTGATTAATGGACAGAAAGCAGAGAGTATGTGTAACGACCAGGTGAGAAAGGGGTCTAGGGGTCTTTTGCTGTCTTTACCTGTTTTATTGTAACAGAAGAAGGAATTTTCCTCCACACAAGATCAGATGGCAGGTTGTTCAACCTTGTCCGTCTAAGAGCCAAGACCAAAGTATGGAAAGTCCTCATCAGGGAACTCCTCTTTGCTGACGATGCTGCATTAACATCTCACACTGAAGAGTGTCTGCAGAGACTCATCGACAGGATTGCGGATGCCTGCAACAAATTTGGCCTAGCCATCAGCCTCAAGAAAACGAACAGCATGGGACAGGACGTCAGAAATGCTCCATCCATCAATATCGGCGACTACGCTCTGGAAGTGGTTCAAGAGTTTACCTACCTAGGCTCAACTATCACCAGTAACCTGTCTCTCGATGCAGAAATCAACAAGCGCATGGGAAAGGCTTCCACTGCTATGTCCAGACTGGCCAAGAGAGTGTGGGAAAATGGCGCACTGACACGGAACACAAAAGTCCGAGTGTATCAAGCCTGTATCCTCAGTACCTTGCTCTACGGCAGCGAGGCCTGGACAATGTATGTCAGTCAAGAGCAACGTCTCATTTCATTCCATCTTCGCTGCCTCCGGAGAATCCTTGGCATGAGGTGGCAGGACCGTATCTCCAACACAGAAGTCCTCGAGGCGGTCAACATCCCCAGCACATACACCCTACTGAGCCAGCGACGCTGGAGATGGCTTGGCCATTTGAGCCGCATGGAAGATGGCAGGATCCCCAAGGACACATTGTACAGCGAGCTTGTTACTGGTATCAGACCCACTGGCCGTCCATGTCTCTGCTTTAAAGACGTCTGCAAACGCGACATGAAGTCTTGTGGCATTGATCACAAGTCATGGGAGTCAGTTGCCAGTGATTGCCAGAGCTGGCAGGCAGCCATAAAGGCGGGACTAAAGTGTGGCGAGTCGAAGAGACTTAGCAGTTGGCAGGAAAAAAGACAGAAGCGCAAGGGGAGAGCCAACTGTGTAACAGCCCCGACAACCAATTTTATCTGCAGCACCTGTGAAAGAGTCTGTCACTCTAGAATTGGCCTTGAAAGCCACTCCAGTCGCTGCTTCACAAACCACTGACCACCTCCAGGCGCTTACCCATTGTCTCTCGAGACAAGGAGGCCAAAGAAGACCTGGTCTTATTGTAACAGGGTTTTATTTTTAAACACACTGTGTTTTGAGCTCCCCTTTTTGTGCATCCTTGTTCACAGCTTTCCAATTATAAGACAAACCAACACACCAGGTTTTCTCAGTTTTAAAGTAGAAAAGTGAAATTTATTAAAACTTACACTTAAACTCTAATACGGTTGATGCACCCACACTAGCATGCACATGCGATATGGACATGCAGATAGGGACATAAAAGACAAGAAAAGATAAACTGAAACGTTTGAGGCAGTCCCTAACTGTTTTTTTTTTTACTGTGCTTCAAGCTCACTTGATTGTAGGTAATCTTGCTGTTCATTGGGGCCCAGTGTTCTTCTTAAACCCTGTTCACGTAGGAGACTTTTCTCTCTTTGAGGTTCACGTGTTTTCACAAGATTCAGTTCCGTGAGAAAGAGTTGGAGACAGGCAGACAGGAGAGGCAGCGGCAAGCCAGCCACGAGAGGTCCTTTCAGTCCAGGAGCAAACAGCCTTCTGATCTCAAATCTGTGGCAAGCTCAAAAAACCAACATGTGACTACAACTGGTCTGACCACCTCTTGTGTGTATTGGGCAAGCAAAAGACTGCGTCCCTTTGTTCCAATACTGTCTGTTACTATGCAAATATCTTTCTGCAATTTTAAGTTTTAATGTTCACGCGGAGAAATCATGTGTGCCTCAGTCTTCGCAGGTGGGGCAGGTTTGCCTGACACCTCCGCACCCAGGGGAGTGAAATGCGATTTGAAGAAAAACAGTGCATTTCATTACAGAGTTTGAGAGAAATATAAGATACAGAAAGAAAAACCATGCATTTCTCACATTCATTTCCATTCATTCACCAATCTTAAAGCTTATTTAAAACAGTCTGTTCTGGGTTCTGGGAGGGCTAAAAGGGGTCATGAAAAGTCATTGGCAAACAGGATTAAGGATAATCCCAAGGCTTTCTATACATATATAAAGAGCAAGAGGGTAACGAGGGAAAGGGTTGGCCCGCTCAAGGACAGAGAAGGGAATCTATGTGTGGAGCCAGAGGAAATGGGCGAGGTACTAAATGAGTACTTTGCATCAGTATTCACCAAAGAGAAGGACTTGGTGGATGATGAGCCTAGGGAAGGGAGTGTAGATAGTCTCAGTCATCTCATTATCAAAAAGGAGGAGGTGTTGGGTGTCTTGCAAAGCATTAAGGTAGCTAAGTCTCCAGGGCCTGATGGGATCTACCCCAGAATACTAAGGGAGGCAAGGGAAGAAATTGCTGGGGCCTTGACAGAAATCTTTGCATCCTCATTGGTTACAGGTGAGGTCCCAGAAGACTGGAGAATAGCCAATGTTGTTCCTTTGTTTAAGAAGGGTAGCAAGGATAATCCAGGAAATTATAGGCCGGTGGTAGGGAAATTATTAGAGTGGATTCTTCGGGACAGGATTTACTCCCATTTGGAAACAAACAAACTTATTAACGAGAGGCAGCATGGTTTTGTGAAGGGGAGGTCGTGTCTCACTAATTTGATTGAATTTTTTGAGGAAGTGAAAAAGATGATTGATGAAGGAAGGGCAGTGGTTGTTATCTATCTGGACTTCAGTAAAGCCTTTGACAAGGTCCCTCATGCCAGACTGGTACAAAAGGTGAAGTCACATGGGATCAGAGGTGAGCTGGCAAGATGGATACAGAACTGGCTCAGTCATAGAAGACAGAGGGTAGCAGTGGAAGGGTGCTTTTCTGAATGGAGGGATGTGACTAGTGGTGTTCCGCAGGGATCAGTGCTGGGACCTTTGCTGTTTGTAGTCTATATAAATGAATTGGAGGAAAATGTAGCTGGTCTGATTAGTAAGTTTGCGGATGACACAAAGGTTGGTGGAGTTGCGGATAGTGATGAGGATTGTCAGAGGATACAGCAGGATACAGATCGGTTGGAGACTTGGGTGGAGAAATGGCAGATGGAGTTAATTCCGACAAATGTGAGATAATGCATTTTGGAAGATCTAATGCAGGTGGGAAGTATACAGTAAATGGCAGAACCCTTAGGAGTATTGACAGGCAGAGAGATCTGGGCATACAGGTCCACAGGTCACTGAAAGTGGCAACGCAGGTGGATAAGGTAGTCAAGAAGGCATACGGCATGCTTGCCTTCATCGGTCGGGGCATAGAGTATAAAAATTGGCATCATGCTGTAGCTGTACAGAACTTTAGTCAGGCCACACAGAATATTGCGTGCAATTCTGGTCGCCACACTACCAGAAGGACGTGGAGGCTTTGGAGAGGGTACGGAGGAGGTTTACCAGGATGTTGCCTGGTCTGGAGGGTATTCGCTATGAGGAGCGGTTGGATAAACTCGGATTGTTTTCACTGGAACGACGGAGGTGGAGGGGTGACACGATAGAGGTTTACAAAGTTATGAATGGCATGGACAGAGTGGATAGTCAGAAGCTTTTTCCCAGGGTGGAAGAGTCAGTTACTAGGGGACATAGATTTAAGGTGAGAGGGGCAAAGTTTAGAGGGGATGTGCGAGACAAGTTCTTTACACAGAGGGTGGTGAATGCCTGGAACTTGCTGCCGGGGGAGATGGTGGAAGCAGGTACGATAGCGACGTTTTAGAGGCAGCTTGACAAATACATGAACAGGATGGGAATAGAGGGATACGGTCCCCGGAAGTGCAGAAGGTTTTAGTTTGGGCAGGCATCAAGATCAGCGCAGGCTTGTAGGGCCAAAAGGCCTGTTCCTGTGCTGTACTGTTCTTTGGGTGCCTTTAATTTTCTCTTTCTTTTTCTCAGCAGAGTTAGTGGAAGGGGTGGGTCTATCCTGAACTTCGGCGGCACAGTGACGCAGTGGTTAGCACCGCAGCCTCACAGCTCCAGCGACCCGGGTTCAATTCTGGGTACTGCCTGTGTGGAGTTTGCAAGTTCTCCCTGTGTCTGCGTGGGTTTCCTCCGGGTGCTCCGGTTTCCTTCCACATGCCAAAGACTTGCAGGTTGATAGGTAAATTGGCCATTATAAATTGCCCCGAGTATAGGTAGGTGGTAGGGAAATATAGGGACAGGTGGGGATGTGGTAGGGAATATGGAATTAGTGTAGGATTAGTATAAATGGGTGGTTGATGGTCGGCACAGACTCGGTGGGCCGAAGGGCCTGTTTCAGTGCTGTATCTCTAAACTAAACTAAACTCATGCAAAAACATTTGGCTTGAGGGGATGGGCGGTTCCCTTTTCCATCTACTGTGGGGAGGTGGGGGGGAGGAGCCTTTGTTCTCTGAGACACTCCTACCTGCAGGTATTTGTACAGACTTAACTGCATTCTCCTGTGACACTTCAACTAGGTGAGGCATCAGTCTCACGGTCTCTCTGCCCCTAGAGGTCTCTCTTGGTCTCTTCAGGTTACTGTAAATGCTTTTTGCAACTCTGGTGGGGTGCTTCTCGAGTCTGCATTTACATAGGAGGATGTGGGGTCTGACTTTTCATATGTTCCGGGGTTGGTTGTCCAGACAGTAGGGGTTTCATCCAGGATTTTTTCCAGACTTCCTTTAACCTACCCTCTTGGTCACTTTTTCCCCTTCTCTTTCTAAACTTTTGCCAGTCATGTGCCTGCCTGTCACCTTTTGTTCTCGGTGGGGGTCCCTTACAGTTCACCAGCCCTCTGCTGGAGGGTCCACCTAACACCAGTACAGGATGTAGGGGTGCAGGTTTCACTGTAGACTGGGGTTTCCCCTCAACCTGGCACATGTGGCAACTTCTGCAGTACGCCAGCATATCTTTGTGGAGTTTTGGCCAGTCAAACTGCTGACATATGCGGGCTTTGGTCTTTCGTATACCAGCATGTACAGCTACTGTAGTCTCGTAGGCCCTTCTTAATATCTCTCCCCAATACTTCTGTGGCACCACTAACTGGTGAACTACTGTCCGCTTCTTGCCCTCAGGTCTGTGGGGAGGACATTGCCCAACACAAATCCATGATCACCAAATTATAATCCATCATGAACATATTCTAATCCATTGTGGACAAACACCATTGCCAAACATCAATACATCGTAGCCAAACTCTAATCCATCAGAGCCAATGTTCAATCCATCATAGCCTAACTCTAGTCCTTTGTTGCCAAACTCCAATCCATTGTAGCTGACCTTCAATCAATTGTAGCCAAGTTCCAATCCATGATAAACAAAGTCCAATCCACTGTATCCAAACTCCACTCCTTCGTAGCCAAACTCCAATCCATCATCGCCACACTCTCGGAAGGATGTGATTGCACTGGAGAGGGTGCAGACGAGATTCACCAGGATGTTGCCTGAACTGGAGCATTTCAGCTATGAAAAGAGACTGGATAGACTAGGGTTGTTTTCCTTGGAGCAGAGAAGGCTGAGGGAGGACCTGATTGAGGTGTACAAAATTATGAGGGGCATTGATAGGTTAGATAGGAAGAAAGTTTTTCCCTTAGCGGAGGGGTCAATAACCAGGGGGCATAGATTTAAGATAAGGGGCAGGAGGTTTAGAGAGAATTTGAGGAAAATCTTTTCACCCAGAGAGTGGTTGGAATCTGAAATACACTGCCTGAAGGGGTGGTAGAGGCAGGAACCCTCACAACATTTAAGAAGTATTTAGATGAGCACGTGAAACGCCATAGCATACAAGCCTAGGGGCCAAGTGCTGGAAAATGGGATTAAAATAGATAGGTGCTTGATGGCCGGCACAGACACGATGGGCCGAAGGGCCTGTTTCTGTGCTGTAAACCTCTATGACTATGACTCTATGACTCCATTTCCTCATCAGTACCTCATTCTTTGAATAGCAACAGTCAGGAACTCCCTCTGCTTCACTTTCAGATTGGGCAGCCTGTGCTAACTCTCACAATACTGGGTCGGCTCACTGAGCCTCACCAAGGGAAAATCCATTTAATTCATTCCGAAGAAGGGTCACTGACCCGAAACGTTAACTCTGCTTCTCTTTTCACAGATGCTGCCAGACCTGCTGAGTGGTTCCAGCATTTCTTGTTTTTATTACATTTAATTCATTCCCTTGGTCTCCTAACTTTCCAAAGAAAGTCTTGGAAAGGCAGTGCTCATGGTTATTGGCCTGCAGTGCCAATACAGTCTCCTCTGGGGGAGCTGGTTTGATCATGGCCTGATCTACTACACATTCAGGGAAACTGCACGGGTCCGTCTCCCGCCACTGCCCTGTCTCTCTGACCTCCTGCAGTCTTTCTTACACTACTGGGGGGGCTACCACCTTCACCCCTGCCAGATCATTACCGAGGAGCAGATCAACCCCATCCAAAGAACAAAGAAAATTACAGCACAGGAACAGGCCCTTCGGCCCTCCAAGCCTGCGCCGATCTTGATGCCTGCCTCAACTAAAACTTTCTGCACTTCCGGGGACCGTACCCCTCGATTCCCATCCCATTCATGTATTTGTCAAGATGCCTCTTAAACGTCGCTATTGTACCTGCTTCCACCACCTCCCCCGGCAGCAAGTTCCAGGCACTCACCACCCTCTGTGTAAAAAACCTGCCTCGCACATCCCCTCTAAACTTTGCCCCTCGCACCTTAAACCTACGTCCCCTAGCTTCTGACTATCCACTCCATCCATGCCGCTCATAACTTTGTAAACCTCTATCATGTCGCCCCTCCACCTCCATCGTTCCAGTGAAAACAATCCGAGTTTATCCAACCTCTCCTCATAGCTAATGCCCTCCAGACCAGGCAACATCCTGGTAAACCTCTTCTGTACCCTCTCCAAAACCTCCATGTCCTTCTGGTAGTGTGGCGACCAGAATTGCATGCAATATTCTAAGTGTGGCCTAACTAAAGTTCTGTACAGCTGCAACATGACTTGCCAATTTTTATACTCTATGCCCCGACCGATGAAGGCAAGCATGCCGTATGCCTTCTTGACTACCTTATCCACCTGCGTTGCCACTTTCAGTGACCTCTGGACCTGTACGCCCAGATCTCTCTTTGCCTGTCAATACTCCTAAGGGTTCTGCCATTTACTGTATACTTCCCACCTGCATTAGATCTTCCAAAATGCATTATCTCACATTTGTCCGGATTAAACTCCATCTGCCATTTCTCCACCCAAGTCTCCAACCGATCTATATCCTGCTGTATCCTCTGACAATCCTCATCACTATCCGCAACTCCACCAACCTTTGTGTCGTGCGCAAACTTACGAATCAGACCAGCTACATCGTCCTCCAAATCATTTATATATACTGCAAAGATCAAAGGTCCCAGAACAGATCCCTGCGGAACACCACTAGTCACATCCCTCCATTCAGAAAAGCACCCTTCCACTACTACTCTCTGTCTTCTATGACAGAGCCAGTTCTGTATCCATCTTGCCAACTCACCTCTGATCCTGTGTGACTTCACCTTTTGTACCAGTCTGCCATGAGGGACCTTGTCAAAGGCTTTACTGAAGTCCAGATAGATAACATCCACTGCCCTTCTTTCATCAATCATCTTTGTCACTTCCTCAAAAAATTCAATCGAATTAGTGAGACACGACCTCCCCTTCACAAAACCATGCTGCCTCTCGCTAATAAGTTTGTTTGTTTCCAAATGGGAGTAAATCCTGTCCCGAAGAATCCACTCTAATAATTTCCCTACCAATGATGTAAGGCTCACCGGCCTATAATTTCCTGGATTATCCTTGCTACCCTTCTTAAACAAAGGAACAACATTGGCTATTCTCCAGTCCTCTGGGACCTCACCTGTAACCAATGAGGATGCAAAGATTTCTGTCAAGGCCCCAGCAATTTCTTCCCTTGCCTCCCTTAGTATTCTGGGGTAGATCCCATCAGGCTCTGGAGACTTATCTTCCTTAATGCTTTGCAAGACACCCAACACCTCCTCCTTTTTGATAATGAGATGACTGAGACTATCTACAATCCCTTCCCTAGGCTCATCATCCACCAAGTCCTTCTCTTTGGTGAATACTGATGCAAAGTACTCATTTAGTACCTCGCCCATTTCCTCTGGCTCCACACATAGATTTCCTTCTCTGTCCTTGAGTGGGTCAACCCTTTCCCTAGTTACCCTCTTGCTCTTTATATACGTATAAAAAGCCTTGGGATTTTCCTTAATCCTGTTTGCCAATGACTTTTCATGACCCCTTTTAGCCTTCCTGACTCCTTGCTCAAGTTCCTTCCTACTGTCTTTATATTTCTCAAGGGATTTGTCTGTTCCTAGCCTTCCAGCCCTTACGAATGCTTCCTTTTTCTTTTTGACTAGACTCACAATATCCCGCGTTATCCAAGGTTCCCAAAACTTGCCAAACTTATCCTTCTTCCTCACAGAAACATGCTGGTCCTGGATTCTAATCAACTGACGTTTGAAAGACTCCCACATGTCAGATGTTGATTTATCGTCAAACAGCCGCCCCCAATCTAAATTCTTCAGTTCCTGCCTAATATTGTTTTAATTAGCCTTCCCCCAATTTAGCACCTTCACCCGACGACTACTCTTATCCTTATCCACAAGTACTTTAAAACTTATGGAATTATGGTCACTCTTCCCGAAATGCTCCCCTACTGAAACTATCGTCCTGTAATCTAAGCCTTTCTTCCTCACTATTTGCGACACCACCAATTTTCATGTCATCCGCGAACTTACTGATCGTACCTCGTATAGTCATGTCCAAATCATTAATGTACACTACAAACAGCAAGGGTCCCAGCACCGATCCATGTGGTACACCACTGTTCACAGGCTTCTAATTGCAAAAACACCCGTTGACCATCACCCTCTGCCTCCTGCCACTAAGCCAATTTTGGATCCAATTTCCCAAATTGCCCTGGAACCCATGAGCTCTTACCTTCTTAACCAATCTCCCACGCGGGACCTTATCAAAAGCCTTACTGACGTCCATGTAGACTACACCAACTGCTTTACCCTCATCTACACATCTAGTCACCTCCACGAAAAATTCAATCAAGATGTTAGACACGATCTCCCCCTGACAAAACCATGCTGACAATCCCTGATTAATCCCTGCCTCTCCAAGTGGAGATTAATCTTTTCCCTCAGAATTTTTTCCAATAGTTTCTCTACCATTGATGTTCGACTCTCTGGCCTGTCTTCTTCTTCTTCTTTGGCCTCCTTGTCTCGAGAGACAATGGGTAAGCGCCTGGAGGTGCTCAGTGGTTTGTGGAGCAGTGCCTGGAGTAGCTATAAGGGCCAATTCTAGAGTGACAGACTCTTCCACAGGTGCTGCAGATAAAATTGGTTGTCAGGGCTGTTACACAGTTGGCTCTCTCCTTGCGCTTCTGTCTTTTTTCCTGCCAACTGTTAAGTCTCTTCGACTCGCCACGCTTTAGCCCTGCCTTTATGGTTGCCCGCCAGCTCTGGCGATCGCTGGCAACTGACTCCCACAACTTGTGATCAATGTCACAGGACTTCATGTCGCGTTTGCAGACGTCTTTAAAGCGGAGCCATGGACGGCCAGTGGGTCTGGTACCAGTGACGAGCTCGCTGTACAATGTGCCCTTGGGGATCCTGCCATCTTCCATGCAGCTCACATGGCCAAGCCATCTCAGGCGCCGCTGGCTTAGTAGGGTGTATATGCTGGGGAGGTTGGGCACCTCGAGGACTTCTGTGTTGGAGATATGGTCCTGCCACCTGATGCCAAGGATTCTCCGGAGGCAGCGCAGATGGAATGAATTGAGACGTCGCTCTTGGCTGACGTACGTTGTCCAGGCCTCGCAAGGTACTGAGGACACAGGCTTGATGCACTTGGACTTTTGTGTTCCGTGTCAGTGCGCCATTTTCCCACACTCTCTTGGCCTGTCTGGACATAGCAGAGGAAGCCTTTCCCATGCGCTTGTTTAATTCTGCATCGAGAGACAGGTTACTGGTGATAGTTGAGCCTAGGTAGGTGAACTCTTGAACCACTTCCAGAGTGTGATCGCCGATATTGATAGATGGGGCATTTCTGACATCCTGTTCCATGATGTTCGTTTTCTTGAGGCTGATGGTTAGGCCAAATTCATTGCAGGCAGCCGCAAACCTGTCGATGAGACTCTGCAGGCACTCTTCAGTGTGAGATGTTAATGCAGCATCGTCAGCAAAGAGGAGTTCCCTGATGAGGACTTTTCGTACTTTGGACTTCACTTTTAGACGGGCAAGGTTGAACAACCTGCCCCCTGATCTTGAGTGGAGGAAAATTCCTTCTTCTGAGGACTTGAACGCATGTGAGAGCAGCAGGGAGAAGAAGATCCCAAATAGTGTAGATGCGAGAACACAGCCCTGTTTCACGCCACTCAGGATTGGAAAGGGGTCTGATGAGGCGCCGCTATGCTGAATTGTGCCTTTCATATGGTCATGGAATGAGATGATGATACTTAGTAGCTTTGGTGGGCATCCAATCTTTTCTAGTAGTCTGAAGAGACCACTTCTGCTGACGAGGTCAAAGGCTTTGGTGAGATCAATGAAAGCAACGTAGAGGGGCATCTGTTCATGGCATTTCTCCTGTATCTGGCGAAGGGAGAACAGCATGTCAATGGTGGATCTCTCTGCTCGAAAGCCACACTGTGCCTCAGGGTAGACGCGCTCGGCCAGCTTCTGGAACCGGTTTAAAGCGACACGAGCGAAGACCTTCTGCACTCTGCTGAGCAGGGAGATTCCACGGTAGTTGTTGCAGTCACCGCCGTCACCCTTGTTCTTCTAGAGGGTGATGATATTGGCATCACGCATGTCCTGTGGTACTGCTCCCTCATCCCAGCACAGGCAAAGCAGTTCGTGCGGAGCAGAAAGTATAGCAGGCTTGGCACTCTTGATGATTTCAGGGGTAATGCCGTCCTTCCCGGGGGCTTTTCCGCTGGCTAGAGAATCAATGGCATCACTGAGTTCCGATTTTGTTGGCTGTTCGTCCAGCTCATCCATGACTGGATGAGACAGGGTTGCATTGAGGGCGGTCTCAGTGACAACATTTTCCCTGGAGTACAGTTGTAGGTAGTGTTCCGCCCAGTGGTCCATTTGTTTGCGTTGGTCAGTGATTATGTCCCCTGATTTAGATTTGAGGGGGGCAATCTTCTTGACGGTTGGCCCAAAAGCTCTCTTAATGCCATCATACATCCCTCTGATATTTCCTGTGTCAGAGGCCAGCTGGATATGACTGCATAGGTGTTGCCAGTAGTCATTTGCGCAGCACCTGGCTGTTCTTTGTGCAGCGCTTTTGGCAGCTTTAAGTGCTACGGATGTTGTTAACTCGCTGGGGGATTTCTTGTAGTTCAGCAGTGCAATGCGCTTAGCGGCTATGACAGGTTCCAGCTCTTTAATGTGAGATTGAAATCTGTCTGCATTCCGCTTCATACAATTGCCATAGGTGGTCATTGCTGAGTCACAGATGGCGTCTCTGATGTGGGCCCACTTGGTCCCTGCATCCCCTGTGGGAGTGTTTTGGAGGGCTTTTTCAAGTGAATTTAGAAACTTGCGTAACAGCTGTGGATGAGAAATTCTGCTAGTGTTGATGCACGGGCGGCCCTTCTGCTTGGAGTGATGCAGCTTCTTTGGTTTGAGGCTAACCTTGCTGCACACCAGGGAGTGGTGGGTGTCGCACTCCGCACTGTGGAAGATGCGTGTGATTTGAACACTGTTTAAAGAGGCTCGCCTTGTAACGATGCGGTCCAGCTGGTGCCAACGACATGATCTTGGGTGCCTCCAAGAAACCTGGTGACGGGATTTAGTGTGAAAGAATGAGTTGGTGATGCAGAGGTTATGATAGGTACACAACTCAAGCAGTTTCTGTCCTTTCTCATTCATCCTTCCAATGCCAAAGCGCCCAAGGCAGGAAGGCCATGAGTCATGGTCAGCCCCAACCCTGGCATTAAAGTCCCCCAGAAGGAATAGGTGTTCGGTGTTGGGGATGCTACTAATGATATTATGGAGTTCCTCATAGAACTGCTCTTTAGCTTCAGGTTGGGAGCAGAGTGTTGGAGCATAGATGCTGAGTAGGTGTACTAGACCAGAGGCGGTGAACAGTCGGATGGACAGTATGCGTTCCGAGCCATTTGAGGGTGGCTCTATCATGCTGAGCAAAGAGTTTCTGATGGCGAAGCCCACTCTGTGTTGTCTTGGTTCTTCAGGATCCCTACCGTGCCAGAAGAAGGTGTAGTCTTGCTCTCTTAGAGATCCGCTCGCAGGGAGGTGTGTCTCCTGAAGTGCTGCAATGTCTACATTGAGTTTACTGAGCTCGTTGTTGATGATGGCGGTCTTCCAAGAATCGTTGATTTGTGTAAAGTCATCCGACAGGCCAGGACACATAGTTCTGACGTTCCAGCTTGCAAAACGAAGGGCTGGTACCTTCTTTCCTTTTTTGGTCATGCTGTTTGGTGCGGTGTTACAGTCCACTTGTCGGGCAATGACCCTCAGCTCCAAGCACCCATTGAAGCAGGTGGACTGTGGCGGGACAGAACCTTAGTGACCGGGGGCTGCCCGGTTTGAGGCGGGCGGTAGCTGTCCAGTGAGATGCGATGACCTCTCCCACCGACAAAGGCAACCCGTGGCGCCCAATCTCTATGCCAATTGAGCTGGAATTATAACCCATAACTGCTGCCTTCCGTGTTGATTTGGTCGCTGTGAGGCGACTATGGAGTGACCTCTCCATGGCGCATGCCTGGGCGGATGTATGGAGGTTGTGAGTTGCCCAAGCATCAAAACCCCCCTCTTGGCCTTCCTGGTGGGGTCCAAGGGAGTGCAGAGCACGACTTTTGGCACTAGTATGGCTGCAGGAACTGCCGGAAACATGCCAATGGTGACACATGACCGCCTTTGGGGTTCTGCTCCAGATTTTCTGTTAGGGTTTACTCCCTTAGCCTTGATCTCTCCTGAGACGCCCACAAGGCAGTGGGGTCGTTGGGGCCCCTACACAGGGGTAGGTGGATGCCGGTGGGAGGAGGTGGAGGGAAGTGGGGAAGGGGGTGCAGAGGGGTGGGGTGCGAGGAGGAGGAGTGCAGTGGGAAGGGGTGGAGGGAAGGGGTGGAGGGGTAGGTGAGAGGGGGGCTGCAGGGGGTAGGAGAGAGGGGTGGAGGGGGAGGGGGTGCGAGGGGAAGATGGTGCAAGGGGGGAGCTGGGAAGGGGGTGCGATGGGGGTGAGCTGGGAGCAGGGGGTGGGGGAGGGGGTACAGGTAATAAAACATTGCATCAGCTTCCACCATTGTCCCTTTTACAATGGTGTACTACTACTGGGATCGGGATCAGGATCCGGGTGCCGAGCCGGAGTTGTGGGGAAAGTTTGTGTGGAAACAGGCACATCTCCAGTATTCAGTGATTTCTGGAAGATGTGTTCCAGAATTCCTGCAATTTCCCCCTTTATTTTCTTGTGGCTGCTTGGATGAATCTTAGCCAGCTCCTCAGATTTAGTCACCTCGATTGTGCACTGCTGTTCAGGTAGTAATGCTGGTAGTTATATGAAGAGCAGCGCAGAGTGGCCGAGTGAGCGGGAGCCGCTGCCGGGACCATGTGGCCGCTCTTCCTCCTGATCGTCGCCGTGCACGGGCTCCCCGAACACAGCCAAGTGACCTTCCAAGCTTGGGCACAACTGGCAGGGTCTTAGTCAGCAGTCCTTTCCCGGATTGCCAGCCGTTCACCCTCTCTCTGCGGTGAATTCCTTTCCCAGCCTTACGCGACCACCGTCCTGGACGCCGCCATCTTTGTTGGAGTGAGCGTAAAAATACTCTCCTGCCTCAATCCCCCAGTCTGTGTCGGACTGCTCGCAGTGGGTGACTGGTCACAGTGAGGTCCATTCAGTGATCTACTTGCTAGCCTGCTCTCTGACTGCTCTATGGTAACACATTGCTCCAACAGGACTTCAGTCTGCTATGGAAATCACTCACAGTATCTAAGGAAACCTGTAATGCCTTTTTATAACAGAGCTATTTGCTAATGTTTCCACTTCCACCACTCGAAATATTCTCCCTTCTCCAACCCAATGGTAATGATAAACTTTACGGTCATCTGGTTGAGATCAGTTATCACAGTTTACGATTCAGTCTGTTCTGACCAGCAGTCCCCATTCTCACACTGGACACTGCATTGCGTGGAACCATTAGTATGAAACGCAATGGCTGTTCACCTCTCACTGCCCGTCACACTGGCCTGTAATTACCTGGTTTATCCCTGCCACCCTTCTTGAACAATACTACCACATTCGCTGTCCTCCAGTCCTCTGGCACCTTTCCTGTGGCTGGAGAGGATTTGAAAATTTGTGTCAGAGCCTCTGCTATCTCCTCCCTTGCCTCACATAACAGCCTGGGTTACATCTTATCTGGGCCTGGGGATTTATCCACTTTTAAGCCCGCTAAAACCACTTATACTTCCTCCCTTTCATTGCTAATATGTTCAAGTATATCACAATCTCCCTCCCTGATCTCTACATCATCCTTCTCCATAGTGAACACAGATTAAAAGTAATCATTTAAAACCTCACCTACGTCCTCCAGCTCCACACACATTGTCACTTTGGTCCCTAATGGGCCCTACTCTTTCCCTGGTTATCCTGTGCCCTTAATATACTTATAAAACATCTTGGGATTTTCCTTTATCTTGCCCGCCTGTGTTTTTTTTATGCCCCCCATTCGCTCTCCTAATTACTTAAGTACCCCCCCCCCCGAAACACTTTCTGTACTCCTCTAGGTCCTCCTCTGTTTTCAGCACTCTGAATCTGCCATAAGCCTCCATTTTTATCCTTATCCAATCCTGTATATCCTTTGTCATCCAAGATTCCCTGAACTTGTCTTTCCGACCCTTCACCTTTACGGGAACATGTTAGCCCTGAACTTTCACTATTTCCTCTTTGAATGACTCTCACTGGTCTGATGTAGACTTTCCTACAAGCAGCTGCTCCCAGTCCACTTTGGCCAGATTCTGTTTTATCATATTGAAATCGTCCTTCCTCCAATTCCTTTATTTCTGGTCCATCTTTGTCCTTTTCCATAACTACCTTAAATATTACAGAGTTATGGTCACTATCCCTGAAATGCTCCCCCACTGACACTTCTACCACTTGTCTGGCTTCATTCCCTAGGATTAGGTCCAGTACCACCCCTTCTGTTGTAGGACTTTCTACATACTGGCTCAAAAAGCTCTTCTGAATGCATTTTAAGAATTCCGCCCCCTTTAAGCATTATGCACTAAGACTATCCCAGTTAATATTGGGGAAGTTGAAACCCTCTACTATTATTACCCTATTATTTTTACACCTCTCTGAGATTTGCCTACATATCTGCTCCTCTATCTCCCTGACTGTTTGGAAGCCTGTACTACACGCCCAGCTAAGTGATTGCCTCCTTTTTGTTTTTAAGTTCTACCCATATGGCCTCATTTGAGCAACGTTCTAAGATATCATCCCTCCTTACTGCAGTAATTGACTCCTTGATCAATAGTGCAATGCCACCTCCTCTTTTACACCACCCCCCCCCCCTCCCCCACCCACCCCCGTCACACCTGAAGATTCTGTACCCTGGAATATTGAGCTGCCAGTCCTGCCCTTCCCTCAACCATGTCTCTGTGATAGCAATAATATCATATTCCCATGTGTTAATCAATGCCCTCAATTCATCTTCCTTACTAGTAAGATTCCTTGCGTTAAAATCGATGCAATCCGCCTTGCATTATTCGCTTGTGCCTTAACATGTCTATATTTGCTCTGCCTTCCTGACTGACTTAGTTTCTCTTCTATATTTGGCTGTGCATCACCCCCTATTGTACCTCCATTCTGTATCTCATCCCCCCTGCGAAATATGATCAGGTGGGAACCACCGTCACAACACATGGCCACAACACCATTGACCAGAAACTTAATTGGACCATCCACATAAATACTGTCACTTCAAGAGCAAATCAGAGACTGGGAGTTCTGCAATGAGTAACTCACCTCCTGACTCCCCAAAGCCTCTCTCCCACAAGGCACAAGTTTGGAGTGTGCTGGAATACCTCTCACTTGCCTGGATGATTGCAGCTCCAACAACACTCAAGAAGCTTAATGCCATCCAGAACAAGCAGCCTGCTTGGTCAGCACCCCATCATCCACCTTAAATATTCACTCCAGCCACCACTGATGCGCTGTGGCTGCAGTGTGTACTATCAACAAGATACACTCCAGCAACTCGCCAAAGCTTCTTTGGCAGCACCTTCCAAACCTGCGACCTCTACCACCTAGAAGAAGAAGGGCAGCAGACACATCCGAAGAAGGGTCACTGACCCGAAACGTTAACTCTGCTTCTCTTTTCACAGATGCTGCCAGACCTGCTGAGTGGTTCCAGCATTTCTTGCTTTTATTACATTGAAACACCACCAAGTTCCGCTTTAATTCATACAACATCCTGATTTGGAAATATATATATTGTCGTTCCTTCATTGTCGCTGGGTCAAAATTTTGGAACTTCCTACCTAACAGTGCCTAACAGCTATGGGTGTCGCAAAACGTTAGGTTGCAGGTACAGCAGGTAATTAGGATTGCAGATAGAATGGCAGGCAGTGACTAGTGGGGTAGCGCAGGGATCAGTGCTAGGACCCCAGCTATTCACAATATACATTTATGATTTAGATGAGGGAGCTAAATGTAATATCTCCAAATTTGCAGATGACACAAAACTGGGTGGGAGGATGAGTTGTGAAGAGGATGCAGAGGGGCTTCAGGGTGATTTGGACAAGTTGAGTGAGTGGGCTAATGCACGGCAGATGCAGTATAATGTGGATAAATGTGAGGTTATCCACTTTGGTAGCAAAAGCAGGAAGGCAGATCATTATCTGAACGGCTATAAACTGAGAGAGGGGAATATGCAGTGAGACCTGGGTGTTCTCATACACCAGTCACTGAAGGTAAGCGTGCAGGTGCAACAGGCGGTAAAAAAGACAAATGGTATGTTGGCCTTCATTGCGAGAGGATTCGAGTACAGGAGCAGGGATGTCTTGCTGCAATTATACAGGGCCTTGGTGAGGCCACACCTGGAATATTGTGTGCAGTTTTGGTCTCCTTATTGGAGGAAGGATGTTCTTTCTATAGAGGGAGTGCAGCACAGGTTTACCAGACTGATTCCTGCGTTGGCGGGACTGACGTATGAGGAGCAATTGAGTCAGTTAGGATTATATTCACTGGAGTTCAGAAGAGTGAGGGGGGGATCTCATAGAAACCTATAAAATTGTAACAGGACTTGACAGGGTAGATGCAGGGAGAATGTTCCCGATGGTGGGGGAGTCCAGAACCAGGGGTCATAGTCTAAGGATACGGGGTAAACCTTTCAGGACTGAGATGAGAAATTTCTTCACCCAGAGAGTGGTGAGCCTGTGGAATTCGCTACCACAGAAAGCAGCCAAAACATTGTACGTTTTCAAGAAGGAGTTAGATATAGCTCTTGGGTCTAAAGGGATCAAAGGGTATGGAGCGAAAGCAGGAACAGGTTACTGAGTTGGATGATCATAATGAATGGCGGAGCAGGCTCGAAGGGCTGAATGGCCTACTCCTGCTACTATTTTCTATGTTTGATCTTTATTGCAAGGGGGATGGATTATAAAACTAGGGAAAAGTAGTTCATGGAATCAAAGGGACAGTAGCAACATGGGTACAAAATTGGCTGAGAGACAGGAAACAAAGAGTAGTGGTTAATGGATGTTTTTCGGGCTGCAGGAAGGTTTGTAGTGGAGTTCCCCACGGATCAGTGTTGGGACCCTTGCTTTTCCTGATATATATTAATGACGTAGACCTTGGTGTAACAGGGCACAATTTCAAAGTTTGCAGATGATACAAAATGTGGAAGCATTGTAAACTGAGGAGGATAGTGTAGAACTTCAAAAGGACATAGACAAGTCAGTGGAATGGGCTGACAGGTGGCAGATGAAGTTCAATGCAGAGAAATGTGAGGTGATTCATTTTGGTAGAGAACATGGAGAGACAATACAGAATAAAGGGCACAATTTTGAACGGGATGCATGAGCAGAGAGACTTAGGTGTATATGTGCATAAATCTTTGAAGGTGGCAGGACAGGTTGAGAGAGCAGTTAATAAAGCATACAGTATCCTGGGCTTTATTAATAGTGGTATAGAGTACGAGAGCAAGGAAGTTATGTTGAACTTGTAGAAGACACTAGTTTGGCCTCAGCTGAGGTATTGCATCCAATTCTGGGCGCCGCATTTGAGGAAAGACATGAGGGCATTGGAGAGAGAACAGAAGAGATTCACAAGAATGGTCCCAGGGATGAGGAATTTCAGTTATGAAGATAGATTGGAGATGTTTTCCTTGGAGAAGAGAAGGCTGAGAGGTGATTTGATAGAGGTATTCAAAATCATGAGGGGTCTGGCCAGAATATATAGACAAAAACTGTTCCCACTCGGGAAAGGATCGAGAACGAGAGGGCACAGATTTAAAGTATTTGATCAGAGAAGCAAAAGTGACATGAGGAAAAACTTTTTCACACAGCAAGTGGTTAAGGTCTGAGAAAGTGGTGGAGGCAGGTTCAATTGAAGCATTCAAAAGAGAATTAGACAGTTATATGAAAAGGAAGAATTTGAAGAGTTATGGGGAGAAGGCAGGGGAATGGGACTGAGGGAATTGCTCTTTCAGAGAGCCAGTGCAGACACGATGGGCCGAATGGCCTCCTTCTGCACTAAAAATTCTGTGATTATGTTAAGTCTTTCTACAACTGTACAGTGTGTTGGTGAGACCACACCTAGAGTATTGCATAGTTTTGAACTCTTTATTTAAGGAGGGATATACTTGCATTGGAGGCAATTCAGAAAAGGTTCACAAGGTTGATTCCTGGGATGAAGGGTTTGTCTTATGAGGAAAGGTTCAGCAGGTTGGGCCTCTACTCATTGGAGTTTAGAAGATTGAGAGGTGATGTTATTGAAACATAAGATTCTGAAGGGGCTTGACAGGGTAGATGCTGAAAGAATGTTTTCCCTTGTGGGAGGATCTGGAACTAGGGGCACAGTTTCAAATAAAGGGTCTCCCATTTAACGTGGAGATGAGGAGGAATTTCTACTCTCAGGGGTTGTTAATCTTTGGAATTCTGTACCCCAGAGAGCAGTGGAGGCTGGATCATTGAATATATTAAAGGCTGAGTTAGACAGATTTTTAATCTGCAAGGGAGTAAAGGGTGATGGGCAGGCAGGAAAGTGAAGTTGAGGCCACGATCAAATCAGCCATTGAATGACTAAGCAGGCTCGAGGGGCTGAATTGCCTACTCCTGCTTTGTTCCTTAGGTTGTTATGTACACCACATAGACTGCAGCAGTTCAGGAAGGCAACTCACCACCACCTTAAGAGCAATTAGAGATGGGCAATAAATGCTTGCCTTGCCAGCGAAATACACATCCCATGGGCAAGTAAAAAAAATATTTGAGCAAGGTACTAGAGGGAAATGCAACCATACCCAGATAGTACCTTCAGCCTGTCCCTACCTCTGGCCTTCAGCCCTCTCTTGACATTTTTATCAAGTGCTCCAGGCATGACATTGACCATCACTCCTTTATTCACTCTCTCTGCCTCTTAAAGTGCAGTGTTCCATTCTCTCATTTCCATTCTCAACATCATTATCTTTTTTTTTATTCTTTAATAGGATTTTGGCATTGCTAGCAAGGCCAGCATTTGTTGCCTATCCCTAATTGCCCTGGAGAAGGATGTGGTGAGCCATGCTCTTGAACCGTTGTGGTCCATTGACTTTTCTGTAGCGGTTTGGTACAACTGAGTGGCTTGCTAGGCTATTTCAGTGGCAGTTAAGCATCAAGAGCCAGACCAGGTAAGGACAGCTGATTTCCTTCCCTAAAGGACATTAGTGAACGAGATGGGCTTTTACGACAATCAATTATAGTTTCATGGCACCGTTACTGAGACTAGCTTTCAGTTCCAGATTTTTAAAATTAATTAATTGAATTTATTAGTTAATTGAATTGAAATTCCACCAGCTGCCATGGTGGGATTTGAACCAGTGTTCCTGGGGCATTAACCTGGACCACTGGATTACTAGTCTAGTGACATTACTATTACACCACCCTCTCCAGTAACCTGGGTTATGATTTCACTACTTAACACCAAATCATCAATGTTCAGCTTATTCAGTAGAGAGTGCAATCTTGCACACCATTCTTCTCAGTTACAAGTAATGTTGACTTCATGAAATTTGTTCCCAACTCCTGAAGGCAATCAGTCAAGCTCCACAATACCATAATTACCTTATGATGATTCATTGGACATAATTTGACATACCTTCACCCCCACACATACAGGTCCCAATGTTAATTTTTCCCCAGTTTTTGCCCCCTTCTATTCTGTATGTGCTGAACTTTTCTGCAGTATATTTATTACAAGCACAAAGCCCTCTGGCATCTCGAGCAAGTAGAGATTCTTTGTAAATGAGCCTTAGCAGTAAATGTTGTTAAATGTTGAAATGTAACCATTTAAGGTAGTTCAGACTGATGTACATCAACTGAATTCAGATAAAATTGCCAAGTCACAAGAAGAAATGTTCATCCTTGATTGCAGGAAGCTGAGAGGAATTCAATTAACTATCAATGTCATGAGATGTTTAAAATTTCAGTCAAACACCCTCCGAGATGGATCAATACCTCAGTCTGTCAGCCAAATATCAGCACAAATCTCAATTAGATTTCTACTAGCCTTCATCCTTACTTGTTACCTTTCCATCAACAAAACCCATTGTTTCACCTGTAACTTTATCTCCCATAGGATCTGGAAGTTTCCCCAGGCATTGTCTGTATCATATCACACTTGTAAATTCCAGTATCACATTGGGAGTGTCACTTACCATGGCCTCTTCAGTGTATGAGAAAACAAATCTACTTAAATCCACATTACCTATTCATCTCGGTATCTTGGATAATCCCCTCTCAAATGACAACGGCTGTGAATTTTTGTAGGCCTGTCCTGACTTTCTGCAGTAAGTTCAGTAAATCCACCCAGAGAAATTCCATAAATGGCCTTATCATAGTAGAGCACCACAAAAAAGGCCATAGATTTAAATAGAGCTGAAGCAACTAAATTGGCAGAGTGCAGAGCATCACGGAAGAGTGGGTGCCAGAGGACTGGAGGACTGCTAATGTTCTTCCATTGTTTAAAAAGGGAGGAAAGGATAGACTGAGTAACTACAGGCCAGTCAGCCTAATCTCAGTTGTTAATTGTATATTAATTGAGTCTTTAATTGTATTCAGGTGTGGAAATTAACTGGGGATTCATTTTGCTCCCACATATAGGAGCAGACTGAAACTGCTTATTGAGTTTGGGGGTGCATGTTGTTAAGTATCTCTGTAAATAAAAGTTAAGTGTGTAAAGATTAGGTTACAGATCTATCCTTCACCACCTGTCTATTTGAAATAGAACATTGATGTTGCGCAAATTATTGGAAACATTTCCGAGGGACAGTTTAAATCATATTTTAGAAAGGCAGGGATTAATCAAGAACAGTCAGCATGGACTTGATTGAATTTTTTTGAGGAGATAACAAAGAGAGTCGATGAAGGTAATACATTTGATGTAGTCTACATGGATTTCAGCAAGGCTTTTGACAAGATTCCACATGACAGACTGGTAAGAAAAGTAAGGGAAAGTGGCAAGTTGGATTCAAAGTTTCTGCCATGAATTTTCTCATCAGTTCTCCAAATTAGCCACCAGAAGATTGTCAGAAATGGCATCTATCCAGGGTTTATCGTCCATTGAATTTAAGGCGCCGATCAGAAGAACCAATCAGGTAGGAAATGTCTGACATACGTATTTGTACATTTGGTATGTTTGTTACACCACACTGTTCTGCACCTTTCCAGCTAGAGTATGCTCTCATTCCATTTTTTTCCTACCAACATGCATTATCTGCCTCTTTTCTGTATTAATTTTCATCTGCCACCTGTTCGTCCATTCTGCCAACCCGTGTCCTCCTGTAGTCTAATACAGTCATCTACACTGTGTGCCAAACTCCCTACTTTACTAGCATCAGCACATTTTGATAGTGTGCTCCCCATGCCAATGATCAAATTCACCAAAGTAACTTTTAACTTCCTTTTTATATTTCCTATTATATTTTACGCTTATCCACAGAACTCCATTGGTTTCTTTTTTATTCATTCTCAGGATCTGGACAGCATTTGTTGCCCATCCTTAATTGCCCTTGAGAAGGTGGTGGTGAGCCACCTTCTTGAACTGTTGCAGTCCACGTGGTGTAGGTACACCCACAGTGCTGTTAGGAAGGGAGTTCCAGGAGTTTGACCCAGTGTCATGCAGGCCCCCACCTGCCTAGAGGCACATAATTTTGCCACATGCACATTAAACTTAAAATTGTTGCTGGGAAGAAAAGAGGGCCTATCACAAGGAATTGCCAGGCCCCTCACTGGAAAGACATTTTTTGCATACTAGTAGGTGGTGTTGGAACAAAGGAACCAGTCCCTGCACCCCAATACACAGAAGATGTAGTCAGACCAGTAAAAGGGATCTAGTGGCTTCTGTGTCCCTGAAAATCACTATGGGCTTGCTTGCCCCACTTGAGGGGTATGGGGTTACTTTCCCTTTAGACAACCTTCAGGAATCCTATTAACTTTTCCTGCACTGGCAGCCGTAGTAAGCTTCCTAGGTTGCACTCTTACTGCAGTTAAAGCCACAGCTTGTTCTGCTGTGCTTTGCATCAGGTCCCCGTCTTCACTGAGCAGGTGTGCCCTGATTAAACCTACCAGTTTCCCCTTTAGTTTCCAGCAGTCAGCTTTTAAATGCCCTGCTTTATTACAATGGAAGCATACAGGTCACCAGGTCTCTCTCTTGCTCGCAGCTGCTTCCTTTTTGGCTGGAGGAAGGCCCTCTGTGTCTCCTGCTTTCCTTTCTCTCCCAGGACTGCCTGGGCGGAGATCACCTTCCCACCCTTTGTCCTTTTCGGTTTTGTGGGGGTGATTAGGAAAGGATCTCCTCGGGAAACCGACTTATAAATTAAAGCAAACCCATTGGCCAGAACTGCTGCTTGCCGGGCTCTTCATTGAGAGTGGGAGAGAGTTTTTAAATTACTCTAACAGAATTACTTCTCTGAGAGTCTCATAGCTGAGCTGTATTTCTAGAGCCCTCAGCCACTGGTCAAAAGCCGACTGCTTACTTCTTTCAAACTCCAGATAAGTTTGATTAGCTTGCTTTTTGAAGGTTCTAAACTTTTGGCGATAAGCTTCAGGCACTAATTCATATGCCCCGAGAATAGCATTTTCGGTCAGTTCATAATTTGATGAACTCTCATCTGGCAACAAGGAATAAACCTCATGGGCTTTTCAGGTTAGTTTGCTTTGTATTAAAAGAAACCAGGTCTCAGCTGGCCATTTTAGCTGCCTTGTCAGTTTCTCAAAAGACACAAAAAATGCTTCCACATCTTCATTGAATTTTGGAATTAATTGAGTGAGTTTTAGCAATTTTGTACCCAGCCCTGAATTCTGCTCCTCCTTATTGGCCATGCTTTCACTGGGGTTACTCTGTCGCCCCCTAGGTAGCTCAAGCCACCATAGCTGTCTTTTTTCACATTCTTTCTGGAATATTCTTTCTCTCTCTCTCTCTCCTGCCTCTCTCTCTCCTGTCTTTCTTTCTCTGTGTCCTGCCTTTTATTTTCTTCACATTCCTTCTGGAAGTCTTTCTCTTTCTCCCCCTCCTGCCTCTCTCTCTTTTTCTCTTTCCTCTAATTCAAGTTTCCTCTTCCAATTGTATCTTTGCTAACAATACCCTGTCGGATTCTGCTTCTAACCCTGTTTCTGATTCTTCAGATTCAATGGAAAAATGGTTGCCCACTAGCCTTAGGAGTTCAGGCTTCCTAGCTTGCCACGTACAGTGATTCCACACTGCTCAGCCATTTTCCTCAACTCCTCCATAGACAGTGCTTTTAACATCCCAGGTTACTTCACCCTGGCTTGAAGAGCTACTCACTTTAGTTGCAGATATGTTAGTATTCAATCACACACAACCACAAGAAAACCTGTATTAATCGTGCTCTTTTTTGATAGGGAACAGTTTGGCTTCCCACTTCCAATTTCTCTTGTTTGTGGGTGAAATCCCAGATGCTAGCACAAAATGTCTGTTATGACCAGGTGAGAAAGGTGTCTAGGGTTCGTTCTCAGCCTTCACCTGGTCTTATTGTAACAGTGTTTAATTTTTTAAACACACTGTGTTTTGAGCTCCCCCTTGATGAATCCTTGTTCACCGTTTTCCAATTATAAGGCACAGAAATCAGCACAACCAGGCTTTCTGAGGTTTAAAGAAGAAAAGTGAAATTTATTAAACTTGAACTCTAATTCGGTTAACACCTACAGATACACACCACGCCCCACGCTAGCATACATATACGATACACACATGCAAGCAGAGACAGAAAAGAGCAGAAGAAAAATAAAGTGGAGAAGTTTGAGGCAATATCAGAAGAGTTTCTTGTTACTGTGCTTCAAGCTGACTGTAGTCCTTTTGTAGGCCATTCTTGCTTGTAGGTAATTCTTGCTTTTCATTGGGGCCCAGTATTCTTCTTAAACCTTGTTCACTGTAGGAGACTTTTCTCTCTTGGGGTTCCTGTGTCTTCAATGGATTCCAAACCTGGTGAGGAAGAGATGAGCAGACAGGAGAGCAGTGGCGGCAAGCCACCCACGAGAGGTCTTTTCCAGTCCGGGAGCAAACAGCTTTCTGAGTTTTAAAACTCTGTGGCAAGTTCAAATTCAAAACAACTCCAACAGCCAGTTAGTCATGTGACTAAACTGGACTGACCACGTCTTCTGTGTACTGGGGAAGCAGGGACTGGTTCAAAGAACAAAGAACAGTACAGCACAGGTTCCTTTGTTCCAACACTGTTAGTATGCAAAAAATGTCTTTCCGAAGACGGGCCTGGCAATTCCTTGTGATTAGGCCCTCTTTTCTACCCAGCAACAATTTTAAGTTTCATGACCATTTGGCAAAGTTATGTGCCTCATTCTTGACAGGTGGGACCCTGCATGACACCCAGCAACAGTGAAGGAACGGCAAAATTACAATTTATATAAATTACTTGGAAGAAGGGACCGAATATATGGTTGCTCAATTTGCTGATGACACAAAGATAGTTAGGAAAGTAATTTGTGAAGAGGACATAAGGAGGCTACAAAGGGATATAGATAGGTTAAGTGAGTGAGCGAAGATCTGGCAAATGGAGTATAATGTGGGAAAGTGTGAAATTGTCCACTTTGGCAGGAAGAATAAAAAAGAAGCATATTATCTAAATGGTGTGAGGTTGCAGAGTTCTGAGATGCAGAGGGATCTGGGTGTCCTAGTGCATGAATCACAAAAGGTTAGTATGCAGGTACAGCACGTAATTAGGAAAGTTAATAGAATGTTATTGTTTATTGCGAGGGGAATTCAATACAAAAGTACGGAGGTTATGTTTCAAAAGGCAGTGGAAGCAGAGTCTGAATATGTTTAAGGCAGAGGTAGATAGATTCTTGATAAGCAAGGGGGTGGAAGGTTATCGGGGGTAGGTGGAAATTGGAGTAATCAGTTCAGCCATGAACTTATTGAATGGCAGAGCAGGCTCGAGGGGTCGAGTGGCCTACTCCTGCTCCTAATTCGTATGTTCTTATGTTTGATATAGTTCCAAGTCAGGATGGTGTCTGGCTTGGAGGGGAACTTGCATTTGGTGGTGTTTTCTTGCACCTACAGCCCTTGTTCTTCTCGGTGGTAAGAGGTCACAGGTTTAGAAGGTGCTATTGAGGAAGCCTTGGCGAGTTGCTGTAGTGCATCCTGTCTGCCAAGCTGTCCACACTGCTGCTACAGTGCACCAAAGGTAAACGATGAAAGCATGGTGACAACCTGCAGCATGTCTGGCCTCGACATGTGGGATCCTCTGCATATTACAAAGTATTTACAGCACAGAAGCAGACCATTCATATGGACCCTGATCATGCACAATCCAAATGGGATAACAATCAGGTATGGGAATGGGGCTGTTTCTTCCATCCCTGGCATAGAGATGTTGCCTGAATACACCAGCCAAGATCAGCTAACTGAACACAGGCTATGGCACTATGGCAGTTCAAGACATTCTACCTTCACCAACTGATCCATTCTGAGAGCTTTCAGTTGTGTCTCAACATTCTCACAGGCACAAAATAAATGTCATTCTCAGGAGTAAGCAGGAGTCAGGATATACAACCTTTACTCCACAAACAAAGATTAACATTCAAGAATGCTCACAGGCAGAGTAAATTCAGCAAACCCCTGTTCTCTGTTTCATATTAAGTTTACATACTTCCCATCAGTGTCATTTATTTGTGAAATTAGGTCCACATATGACCCTTTTAATCTTATTAGTGTAATGTTGCTACATTAGCCCTAATGTAATTATTCTTTTCTTTTGGGCCTCCTTATCTCGAGAGACAATGGATATGCGCCTGGAGGTGGTCAGTGGTTTGTGAAGCAGCGCCTGGAGTGGCTATAAAGGCCAATTCTAGAGTGACAGACTCTTCCACAGGTGCTGCAGAGAAATTTGTTTGTCGAGGCTGTTGCACAGTTGGCTCTCCCCTTACGCCTCTGTCTTTTTTCCTGCCAACTACTAAGTCTCTTCGACTCGCCACATTTTAGCCCTGTCTTTATGGCTGCCTGCCAGCTCTGGCGAACGCTGGCAACTGACTCCCACGACTTGTGATCAATGTCACAGGATTTCATGTCGCGTTTGCAGACATCTTTAAAGCGGAGACATGGACGGCCGGTGGGTCTGATACCAGTGGCGAGCTCGCTGTACAATGTGTCTTTGGGGATCCTGCCATCTTCCATGCGGCTCACATGGCCAAGCCATCTCAAGCGCCGCTGACTCAGTAGTGTGTACAAGCTGGGGATGTTGGCCGCCTCGAGGACTTCTGTGTTGCAGATACGGTCCTGCCACCTGATGCCAAGTATTCTCCGGAGGCAGCGAAGATGGAATGAATTGAGACGTCGCTCTTGGCTGACATATGTTGTCCAGGCCTCGCTGCCATAGAGCAAGGTACTGAGGACACAGGCCTGATACACTCGGACTTTTGTGTTCCGTGTCAGTGCGCCATTTTCCCACACTCTCTTGGCCAGTCTGGACATAGCAGTGGAAGCCTTACCCATGCGCTTGTTGATTTCTGCATCTAGAGACAGGTTACTGGTGATAGTTGAGCCTAGGTAGGTGAACTCTTGAACCACTTCCAGAGCGTGGTCACCAATATTGATGGATGGAGCATTTCTGACGTCCTGTCCCATGATGTTCGTTTTCTTGAGGCTGATGGTTCGGCCAAATTCATTGCAGGCAGCCGCAAACCTGTCGATGAGACTCTGCAGGCACTCTTCAGTGTGAGATGTTAATGCAGCATCGTCAGCAAAGAGGAGTTCCCTGATGAGGACTTTCCGTACTTTGGACTTTGCTCTTAGACGGGCAAGGTTGAACAACCTGCCCCCTGATCTTGTGTGGAGGAAATTTCCTTCTTCAGAGGACTTGAACGCATGTGAAAGTAGCAGGGAGAAGAAAATCCCAAAAAGTGTAGGTACGAGAACACAGCCCTGTTTCACGACACTCAGAATAGGAAAGGGCTCTGATGAGAAGCCACCATGTTGAATTGTGCCTTTCATATTGTCATGGAATGAGGTGATGATACTTAGTAGCTTTGGTGGGCATCCGATCTTTTCTAGTAGTCTGAAGAGACCACGTCTGCTGACGAGGTCAAAGGCTTTGGTGAGATCAATGAAAGCAATGTAGAGGGGCATCTGTTGTTCACGGCATTTCTCCTGTATCTGACGAAGGGAGAACAGCATGTCAACGGTCGATCTCTCTGCACGAAAGCCACACTGTGCCTCAGGGTAGACGCGCTCGGCCAGCTTCTGGAGCCTGTTCAGAGCGATTCCACGGTAGTTGTTGCAGTCACCGCAGTCACCTTTGTTTTTATCAAGGGTGATGATATTGGCATCGCGCATGTCCTGTGGTACTGCTCCCTCGTCCCAGCACAGGCATAGCAGTTCATGTAATACTGAGAGTATAGCAGGCTTGGCACTCTTGATTATTTTAGGGGTAATGCTGTCCTTCCCAGGGGCTTTTCCGCTGGCTAGAGTATCAGTGGCATCACTGAGTTCTGATTTGGTTGGCTGTATGTCCGGCTCATCCATGACTGGTAGAGGCTGGGCTGCATTGAGGGCAGTCTCAGTGACAGCATTCTCCCTGGAGTACAGTTCTAGGTAGTGCTCAACCCAGCGGTCCATTTGTTTGTGTTGGTCAGTAATTATGTCCCCTGATTTAGATTTGAGGGGTTAATTATACATTATAATGCAATTATACAGGGCTTTGGTGAGGCCACACCTGGAATATTGTGTGCAGATTTGGACTTCTTATCGGAGGAAGGATGTTCTTGCTATAGAGGGAGTGCAGCACAGGTTTACCAGACTGATTCCTGGGATGGCGGGACTGACGTATGAGGAGAGATTGAGTTGGTTAGGATTATATTCACTGGAGTTCAGAAGAGTGAGGGGGGGATCTCATAGAAACCTATAAAATTGTAACAGGACTTGACAGGGTAGATGCAGGAAGGATGTTCCCGATGGTGGGGTAGTCCAGAACCAGGGGTCATAGTCTAAGGATACGGGGTAAACCTTTCAGAACTGAGATGAGGAGAAATTTCTTCACCCAGAGAGTGGTGAGCCTGTGGAATTCGCTACCACAGAAAGCAGTTGAGGCCAAAACATTGTATGTTTTCAAAAAGGAGTTAGATATAGCTCTTGGGTCTAAAGTGATCAAAGGGTATGGGGTGAAGCCGGAACAGGTTACTGAGTTGGATGATCAGCCATGATCATAATGAATGGCGGAGCAGGCTTGAAGGGCCGAATGGCCTACTCCTGCTCCTATTTTCTATGTTTCTATGTAACATTTGGAGGAAAAAATGCTTCTACCATGCACCCTACATCAAAGGGGCATGCCTGGGACAGTTCCTGGGTTGCTTTTGTTAGGCTGGTGGAGATTTGATAGGGATGTTTAAAATTGTTAAAGAATAGAACAAAGTAGATAGAAACAGACTATTTCAAGTGTCCTCAGTACCTTGCTCTACGGCAGCGAGGCCTGGACAACGTATGCCAGCCAAGAGCGACGTCTCAATTCATTCCATCTTCGCTGCCTTCGGAGAATACTTGGCATCAGGTGGCAGGACTATATCTCCAACACAGAAGTCCTTGAAGCGGCCAACACCCCCAGCTTATACACACTACTGAGTCAGCGGCGCTTGAGATGGCTTGGCCATGTGAGCCGCATGGAAGATGGCAGGATCCCCAAAGACACATTGTACAGCGAGCTCGCCACTGGTATCAGACCCACCGGCCGTCCATGTCTCCGTTATAAAGACGTCTGCAAACGCGACATGAAATCGTGTGACATTGATCACAAGTCGTGGGAGTCAGTTGCCAGCATTCGCCAGAGCTGGCGGGCAGCCATAAAGACAGGGCTAAATTGTGGCGAGTCGAAGAGACTTAGTAGTTGGCAGGAAAAAAGACAGAGGCGCAAGGGGAGAGCCAACTGTGCAACAGCCCCAACAAACAAATTTCTCTGCAGCACCTGTGGAAGAGCCTGTCACTCCAGAATTGGCCTTTATAGCCACTCCAGGCGCTGCTTCACAAACCACTGACCACCTCCAGGCGCGTATCCATTGTCTCTCGAGATAAGGAGGACCAAAAGAAAAGAAAAAGAAAAAGAAAAAGAAAAATTTCAAGTGCTTGAAGGATTTTGAATGAAGGAACACAGATATAACATTAAATATAAGAAATTTCGGGCAGAGAGCAGGAGAAAATCTTTTACACAGCGGGTTGTGATGTTATGGAATTCATTAAGGGAGACAGTGATTGAAGCAGAGACCATTTAAAAACAGGTTAGATAGGTGATTGAAGGAAAAGGAGGATAAAGGGATGTGGGAACAGTGCAGACACATGGGATTAAGGTACTCTTGGTGTTGAGGATAAATTGAATGGGCAGATGAGCCTGTTTCAGTCTTGCAATTTTTGTGTCACCCCAGGAATTAAACCTGCTGTACCCTGGAAGGCCTGAGCAGAGCTCTTACATTTTCCTTCATGAAATTTACACAATGTTCGCTAGAAATGTTTAAATAACTGAATGAAAACAGAATTTTTAAATGTACACCATTCCCTTGTTGAAAATAAGATACATTTATTTCTGACAAAAATGCAAATAGAAACATAAATAATCACATTAAAATCTCAACAAATTCTTTCTTGCTTTACACACAGCACATTGCCCGTCAAAGTCTGGCATTAACACCCACTGTCAGAAAAGGAAACTGATTCAAATCCAAATAAACCTCTCCCCTGTAATCTTAAAGTTTGTACCTCTACCTCTTACTCCTCCTTTAAGACGCTTCTTAAAACCACTCTTTGAACAAGCTTTTGGTCACACCTCCTTTTCTCCTTCTTTGGTTGTGCCTCCATACTTTTCTTTATGCCCCTGTGAAGTGATTTGGGTCATTTTTCTATGTTAAAGACACTAAGGGGTAGAAATTCGTCTCAGTCAGTGGTGCAAAATGGGTGGTATCAGATCGGCCGCCCAATTTGCATTGGGGGGCAGACAGGAAAGTGGAATTGAGGCCACATTCAGATCAGCTATGATCTTATCAAATGGTGGAGCAGGCTCAAAGGACTGAATGGCCTACTCCTGCTCCTAATTTGTATGTACGCCAGCGCAACGCCTGATATCCAGTTCCATTGACAGCAGTAGAACTGAATATCGAGTGCCGCCTATTTTGGGCTGCCAATCTGATATTGTTCATTTTGTGACACCACCCGAGACAAATTTCTACCCCTAATGGTCCAATATTACCACTGCCAGTTTATAAGTATTGTCTAATCCCGACCCCCAGCATGATTTAATGCCTTGCAACAAATCCTAATTGTCCAATATACCTATAATCTTTATTACTCAAGGATCATCACTCCTTTGGAGAGGGACAGTGAATAAGACAGGTATGAAAAATGTGACACACGATGACATCGTACATGAGCAATGCACAATTCTTTGCTATGGAAAATATTATAGGCCTACATAACATAAAGCTTTGTCAGCTGCATTTAAGTACTTATAATTAATTCCCCTTTAAGAACAAGAAAGGACAAATATGAGGATGTGGTTTTTAACACATCAATGTTGGCAAAGATTGAACATAGCACTTGTGCCAGAACATACATTGAAACAACTGGATATAAATAATAAGTGCAATTCCAGTAACGTATTTATCAAGCTACTCAAAGTTATTCAAAGTAAATTAAACTTTCGAATGCAATGTAACCCACTCTCCAAATGATTCTTCCAAAGTTACACCAAGGATCGCTCAGGGCTCGCCGTTGCTGTCAGCAGTCTCTACCATTGTGGGGACTAAGTGACACAACACAATTGGTTCGTAATTTTTGGAATTCACGGTTGAGACGGGATTGAATGCGGGAAATACCAGTTTACGGAACCTTGTTTTAAAGGAGTGAATATGAGTGCCTCGGGGAACATTGTAGAAAGACAAGCGGCCCTCTTCGTAATCTAGAAATATTCCCAATCGTTCGCAGTTGTAGTTTTTGCTGCTCAGATCCAGTAAAATGGACTCATCGCCATGGAGTGCATAATATTCCTTGTCAAACATCCGGAGGGACCAGGAATTTTTGTTCTTTCCCAGAACAGTTTCTTTGCCTTTACCTTTCCTGGCGATGGAGGAGTAGGCAACACCGATGTTCCACCCATCCTTGTTCCTCACTTTCACCTCCCAGTAGTGTTTGCCCGATGAGAAGCTCTCATTCGCAAGAACATTGAAAGAAACTTCAAAACGCTCTGGATTGTCTTGGACACTTGTGGGAAGAGGACTGTATTGCACGGAACACAGATCACTTGACAAAGTCAGATTCTTGTGTGCTGTGTTCTCATTGAAGGTAATATTTCTTGAATCTGTGACATGTTAAAAAAAATTACTGTTACTAAAACTTGAAAATGATGACCAACTGTACATCTAAAAGTTGGAATCAATGGTGACTGTGTGGTTGGTCATGTGATTCCACTGCATAGCGTTCTTGGTTTCGGCTGTGGTATGGTAGTGTAGTGGTTATGGCATTACATGAATGACCAAGCAGTCATTAGTAGCCTCTACCAACCCTACAACACTCCAAGATCTTTGCGATCGTCCTGCACATCCTCAATTTTAATCGCTCCACCAATGGTGGCTGGGCCGACAGTTGCTTGGGCCTAAAGCTCTGGAATTCCCCCCCCTAAACCTCTCTAACTCTCTCTCCTCCTCTAAGGCACTCCTTAAAACCTGTCTCTTTTGACCAAGCTTTTAGTTACCTGTCCTAATATCTCCCGATGTGGCTCGGTGCCAAATTCTGTTAGCTAAACTGTCAACTGCCTTGGGACCTTTTACTACGCTAAAGGTGCTATATAAATGCAAGTTGTTGTTGTTGTTGTCATTAGTTTAATTCACACCAGGACAAGCTGTGAAGCTGAATTCAATAACTGGTAATTTGTGGGTGACACCAGGAACAATTCCCAGTGAAAGTTGCTTAATTAGTTCACTAATGTCCTGTAGGGCAGAAAACCTGCCATCCCTAACTGGTCTGGCATACATGTGACTCCAATTCCACATTATATGGTTGATTTGCCATGTTGGCATGTGAACTCATGAATTCTGGGGTGCTAGTCCAGTACCATAACCATTAACATATCGTTGTGAAGGTCTCAAATCCCAAAGAGCGCAAGTTAAAAATAGGGAAGTTAGAAGTAAGAAGGGAAGTCAAAGGAATCTTGGCGCAGTGGTTAGCACTGCAGCCTCACAGCTGCAGGGACCCGGGTTCGATTCCGGGTACTGCCTGTGTGGAGTTTGCAAGTTCTCCCTGTGTCTGCGTGGGTTTTCTCCGGGTGCTCCGGTTTCCTCCCACAAGCCAAAAGACTTGCAGGTTGGTAGGTAAATTGGCCATTATAAATTGCCACTAGTATAGGTAGGTGGTAGGGAAATATAGGGACAGGTGGGGATGTTTGGTAGGAATATGGGATTAGTGTAGGATTAGTATAAATGGGTGGTTGATGGTCGGCACAGACTCGGTGGGCCGAAGGGCCTGTTTCAGTGCTGTATCTCTAATCTAATCTAATCTCTCCACCTAAAGGTGGACGACCGCATACCAAAGGGCCTTCTGTCTGGTGAGGTAACAGGGGCAGACAACCAGTGGGGCGCCCAAAGCTCCGCTTCAAGGATACTTGCAAGCGTGACATGAAGGCCCTAACTGTCAACTATCGTACCTGGGAGTCACTAGCAGGTGAAAGACGGAAATGACGACATATTCTATGGATTGGCATGCACTACCATCATAACCAGTGGATACAACGGCTTGGCAACAGACGCCAATGCCAGAAATAACATCTCACAGTCATTTGGCAGCTTCACGTACAGCACTTGTGGCAGAACCTGACTCTCAAGGATTGGCCTTCACAGTCAAGGTGCGCCAAGAGAAGACACCCACCTAAATGAAGTGTTTGATGCGTGCCCATCATCTTTTGTACATGGAAGGTTGCCAACACACAAAGGTTAATAAAGTTCTGGAATAAATTACCAGGGAGGAACATTGACATGAACTTTATTAATGGATTCAAGAGGCAATTAGATATGTTTCTAGAGAGAGGGGGAGTTGATGGAAGGTCAATTGGTGGGACTGACCTAAACAGGATGGGTTTTGATGCTGTCTTGTTGCTAAAAAACCTTTCTATATGCATCGGTGACTTTATTCCCGATATTTACAACAAATGGCAAAAGTAAGAGCAGTGTCTTGTGTGCTTGCAGCTTTTGCAGTCTGCCTATGACTTGGCCATTTATAAAGTACAAAATTGGCATACAGAGTATAAACCAAAATCAGAATAGGAATGAGGGTTATCTTCATAAATGCATGATTCATGTTGGGATAGGGGGAGCCTGGGTGTCACGTACACCGGAAGTGCGGTGATACAACAATCATGGACTGACTCTAAAGAGTTATGAAAAATGGACTTTGTCTTTAAAAAATGAATGTTTATTTCAAAAAGTGAACAATGGTCCAAAATGGCCACTGAAGAAAAAGGGATTGGCCTTTTGTGTATTCAAACTTATGGCAAAAACAAAGGACAAATCTCCAAAGTTAAAAGGTACTAATGGAACCCATCCTACACCGATCCTAAAACATTCCAGAATTGAATGTCTTCTTCTGAAACAAAAGAGCTGTGAAGTAGCCACATCCTGGGCTATTGTGTGATCACCATAGGGAAGAAATCAGAGTGTCTCCTACCAGGAGGTGAGAGATAACAGCTTTGTCTTTAAAAAAAAGACAGCCAGAGAGAGAGAGAGAGAGACTCACCCAGGAAAGAAGCAACACATAACAGCTTATGTTCCAGCCAAGCCAGAAAACACATGCCCTGCTACAGAGTTCCACAACTACAGTATACAGCAGTGAGAGCTAGAAGTAACCAACTGTCTTCAATTGAACCTTCAATCAAGAGACACACTCATCTCAAGCCTGCATCCATCTAGAGCTTGATTTCCAAGAGAATTTGATAGGCTGATCATAACTTTTCCCCCACCTTCCTTTTTCCCTTCTCTATCTGGTGTGTGTGTGTGTGTGTGTGTGTGTGCGTGCGTGCGTGCAAATGTGTGAGTGAATGTGGGAGTGTTTTACAAACCAGCAAAGGGCTACCAAAAGTTGATAAAACGGGAAAAAAATAGAGCATGAGAATAAACTAGCCAGCAATTTAAAAACAGATTGTAAGAGCTATTATAAGGACATAAAAAGGAAGAGAGTAGCTGACGTACACATTGGTCCCTTAGAGGCAAAGACAGGAGAAATCATCATGGGGAATGAGGAAATGGCAGAGGCATTGAACAAATATTTTGTGTCTGTCTTCACAGTAGAAGACAGAAATAGGCAGTAACATAGGGGCTAAAAATAGTGAGGAAATTAAGGATATTGATATCAGCCGAGAAAAAGTATTGGAGAAACTTGAGGGACTAAAATCTAACAAGTCCCCAGGACCAGATGGCCTCCACCCCAGGGTTCTAAAAGAGATAGCTGCAGAGATGGTGGATGCACTGGCTATGATTTCCCAGAATTCCTTAGATTCAGGAATGGTCCCGTCATATCAGAAGTTGGCAAATGTTACACTGCTTTTCGAGAAAGGAGGTAGAGAGGAAACAGGAAATTACAGGCCAGTTACCATAACATCAATCATTGGGTAGATGCTGGAAACTATTATTAAAGAAATCTTAACATTGCGTTTGGAAAAGCATAGTATGTTTAGAACGAGTCAACAAAGGGAGATCCTGTTTGACACATAAAAGATTAATAGGCAAGATAAGGGCTCATGGTCTGGCAGCATCTGTGGAAAGAGAAGCAGAGTTAACGTTTCGGGTCAATGACCCTTCTTCGGAACTGACAAATATTAGAAAAGTCACAGATTATAAGCAAGTGAGGTGGGGGTTGGGCAAGAGATAACAAAGGAGAAGGTGCAGATTGGACCAGGCCACATAGCTGACCAAAAGGTCACGGAGCAAAGGCAAACAATATGTTAATGGTGTGTTGAAAGACAAAGCATTAGTACAGATTAGGTGTGAATATACTGAATATTGAACATCAGCAAGTGCAAACCTGAAGAAAAACAACCTGAAAAAAACAGTGGGTAAGCAAACTGAACAAACTAAGATGAAATGAAATAAATGCAAAAAAAGATTGTAAAAAATGTAAAAACGAATGCAAATAAAAAAGGAAGAAAAAATAACTAAAAATGACTAAAAATGAAAGTAAAGTGGGGGGCTGTCACGCTCTGAAATTATTGAACTCAATGTTCAGTCCGGCAGGCTGTAGTGTGCCTAATCGGTAGATGAGATGCTGTTCCTCGAGCTTGCGTTGATGTTCACTGGAACACTGCAGCAATCCCAGGACAGAGATGTGAGCATGAGAGCAGGGGGGAGTGTTGAAATGGCAAGCAACCGGAAGCTCAGGGTCCTGCTTGCGGACTGAGCGGAGATGTTCCGCAAAGCGGTCACCCAGTCTGCGCTTGGTCTCCCCAATGTAGAGGAGACCACACTGTGAGCAGCGAATACAGTATACTACATTGAAAGAAGTACAAGTAAATCGCTGCTTCACCTGAAAGGAGTGTTTGGGGCCTGGGATAGTGAGGAGAGAGGAGGTAAATGGGCAGGTATTACACCTCCTGCGATTGCAAGAGAAGGTGCCCTGGGACGGGGACGAGGTGGTGGGGGTAATGGAGGAGTGGACCAGGGTGTCGCGGAGGGAACGATCCCTTCGGAATGCTGACAGGGGAAGGGAGGGGAAGATGCGACTGGTAGTGGCATCACGCTGGAGGTGGCGAAAATGGCGGAGGATGATCCTTTGGATATGGAGGCTGGTGGGATGAAAAGTGAGGACAAGGGGAACCCTGTCACGGTTCTGGGAGGGAGGGGAAGGGGTGAGGGTAGAGGTGCGGGGAATGGGTCGGACACGGTTGAGGGCCCTGTCAACCACAGTGGGGGGAAATCCTCGGTTGAGGAAAAAGGAGGTCATATCAGAAGCACCGTCATGGAAGGTAGCATCATCAGAGCAGATGCGTCGGAGACGGAGAAACTGGGAGAATGGAATGGAGTCCTTACAGGAGGTAGGGTGTGAAGAAGTGTAGTCGAGGTAGCTGTGGGAGTCAGTGGGCTTATAATGGATATTGGTGGACAACCTATCCCCAGAGATGGAGACAGAGAAGTCGAGGAAGGGAAGGGAAGTGTCAGAGATGGACCATGTAAAGGTGAGAGAAGGGTGGAAATTGGAAGCAAAGTTGATAAAGTTTTCTAGTTCAGGGCGGGAGCAGGAAACGGCACCGATACAGTCATCAATGTACCGGAAAAAGAGTTGGGGGAGGGGGCCTGAGTAGGACTGGAACAAAGAATGCTCGACATATCCCACAAAAAGACAGGCATAACTAGGACCCATGCGGGTACCCATAGCGACACCTTTTACTTGAAGGAAATGCATGGAGTTGAAGGAGAAGTTGTTCAATGTGAGAACAAGTTCAGCCAAGCGGAGGAGGGTGTTGGTGGATGGGGACTGGTTGGGCCTCTGTTCCAGGAAGAAGCGGAGAGCCCTCAAACCATCCTGGTGGGGGATGGAGGTGTAGAGCGATTGGACGTCCATAGTGAAGAGGAGGCGGTTGGGACCAGGAAACTGGAAATTGTCAAAATGACGTAGGGCGTCAGAAGAGTCATGGATGTAGGTGGGAAGAGACTGGACCAGGGGAGAAAAGATAGAGTCTAGATAGGAAGAAATAAGTTCAGTGGGGCAGGAGCAGGCTGACACAATGGGTCTGCCGGGACAGTCCCGTTTGTGGATTTTGGGAAGGAGGTAGAAGCGGGCTGTCCGGGGTTGCGGGACTATGAGGTTGGAAGCTGTAGAGGGAAGATCTCCAGAGGAGATGAGGTCAGTGACACTCCTTTGGACGGTGGCTTGATGTTCGGTGGTGGGTTCATGGTCCAGAGGGAGGTAGGAAGAGGTGTCTGTGAGTTGGCGTTGAGCTTCTGCAAGGTAGAGGTCGGTTCGCCATACAACAACAGCACCACCCTTGTCTGCAGGTTTGATGACCATGTCGGGGTTAGACCTGAGAGAACGGAGTGCCTCAAGTTCAGAGGGGGACAGGTTAGAGTGAGTGAGGGGGGCAGAGAAATTGAGATGACCAATGTCTCGCCGACAGTTTTCAATGAAGAGATCAAGAGCGGGTAAGAGGCCAGGGTGAGGGGTCCAGGTAGAGGGAGAATGCTGGAGGCGGGTGAATGGGTCTGCTGGTCGGGGGGAGGACTCCTGATCGAAGAAGTGAGCCCGGAGGCGGAGGCGACGGAAGAAGAGCTCAACGTCATGCCGAGCGCGAAATTCATTGAGGTGGGGGCGTAAGGGGATAAAACTGAGACCTTTGCTGAGTACAGAACGCTCAGCATCAGAGAGGGGGAGGTCAGAGGGTATAGTGAATACACGGCAAGGGGTCAGATCAGAAGGGGTGGGGTCAGAGGGAAGTGAAGCGGAAGAAGGATCTGGAGGGGCATTAGTCCCCATCAGCTGCTGGAGCTTGCGTTCCTTAACACCTGAAAGGAAGAAAAAAAGTTTTTTGTTAATGCGTCGGATGAGACGTAAGATGAGATGAAACTGCGGAGTAGAACAGATTTGAGATAAGGTGAGACGGTGCTGCTGGAGAGAGAGGTCCAGTGTGTGCATGTGGCAGCGCATAGCACTGAGTGTGGATCTCAGGATGCGGCGAGAGTAGCAGTCCGAGGAACGTTGTATTTCTCGGAGATACCTGTGATCCTGGGTGGTTTCAAAGCATGATGGGTGAAACTGCAGTTGGAATCCACGTGGAATCAGTCGGAGCCGGAGACAGTCACTGAGGAAGGAGATGTGGCTGTGAAAACGAGTTTTGGTAGATACCTTATCAAACACCAGGAGGGAAATAGAAAGCAATGAAGGTGAACAAGGTAAAAGAGACAAACGAAAATCCCGTCGGAGAGAAGAGCAGAATCTTCTTCAAGGTAGGCATTCCTGGAAGAGAAGTGGCAGTGAATTAAACACTAAAGTAAAAGCAAAATACTGCGGATGCTGGAAATCTGAAACAAAAACAAGAAATGCTGGATTCACTCAGCAGGTCTGGCAGCATCTGTGGAAAGAGAAGCAGAGTTAACGTTTCGGGTCAGTGACCCTTCTTCGGAACTGCTCCGAAGAAGGGTCACTGACCCGAAACGTTAACTCTGCTTCTCTTTCCACAGATGCTGCCAGACCTGCTGAGTGAATCCAGCATTTCTTGTTTTTGTTTCAGATTTCCAGCATCCGCAGTATTTTGCTTTTATTTTAGTGTTTAATTCACTGCCACTTCTTTTCCAGGAATGCCTACCTTGAAGAAGTTCTGCTCTTCTCTCCGACGGGATTTTCGTTTGTCTCTTTTACCTTGTTCACCTTCATTGCTTTCTATTTCCCTCCTGGTGTTTGATAAGGTATCTACCAAAACTCGTTTTCACAGCCACATCTCCTGCCTCAGTGACTGTCTCCGGCTCCGACTGATTCCACGTGGATTCCAACTGCAGTTTCACCCATCATGCTTTGAAACCACCCAGGATCACAGGTATCTCCGAGAAATACAACGTTCCTCGGACTGCTACTCTCGCCGCATCCTGAGATCCACACTCAGTGCTATGCGCCGCCATATGCACACACTGGACCTCTCTCTCCAGCAGCACCGTCTCACCTTATCTCAAATCTGTTCTACTCCGCAGTTTCATCTCATCTTACGTCTCATCCGACGCATTAACAAAAAACTTTTTTTCTTCCTTTTCAGGTGTTAAGGAACGCAAGCTCCAGCAGCTGATGGGGACTAATGCCCCTCCAGATCCTTCTTCCGCTTCACTTCCCTCTGACCCCACCCCTTCTGATCTGACCCCTTGCCGTGTATTCACTATACCCTCTGACCTCCCCCTCTCTGATGCTGAGCGTTCTGTACTCAGCAAAGGTCTCAGTTTTATCCCCTTACGCCCCCACCTCAATGAATTTCGCGCTCGGCATGACGTTGAGCTCTTCTTCCGTCGCCTCCGCCTCCGGGCTCACTTCTTCGATCAGGAGTCCTCCCCCCGACCAGCAGACCCATTCACCCGCCTCCAGCATTCTCCCTCTACCTGGACCCCTCACCCTGGCCTCTTACCCGCTCTTGATCTCTTCATTGAAAACTGTCGGCGAGACATTGGTCATCTCAATTTCTCTGCCCCCCTCACTCACTCTAACCTGTCCCCCTCTGAACTTGAGGCACTCCGTTCTCTCAGGTCTAACCCCGACATGGTCATCAAACCTGCAGACAAGGGTGGTGCTGTTGTTGTATGCCGTACCGACCTCTACCTTGCAGAAGCTCAACGCCAACTCACAGACACCTCTTCCTACCTCCCTCTGGACCATGACCCCACCACCGAACATCAAGCCACCGTCCAAAGGAGTGTCACTGACCTCATCTCCTCTGGAGATCTTCCCTCTACAGCTTCCAACCTCATAGTCCCGCAACCCCGGACAGCCCGCTTCTACCTCCTTCCCAAAATCCACAAACGGGACTGTCCCGGCAGACCCATTGTGTCAGCCTGCTCCTGCCCCACTGAACTTATTTCTTCCTATCTAGACTCTATCTTTTCTCCCCTGGTCCAGTCTCTTCCCACCTACATCCGTGACTCTTCTGACGCCCTACGTCATTTTGACAATTTCCAGTTTCCTGGTCCCAACCGCCTCCTCTTCACTATGGACGTCCAATCGCTCTACACCTCCATCCCCCACCAGGATGGTTTGAGGGCTCTCCGCTTCTTCCTGGAACAGAGGCCCAACCAGTCCCCATCCACCAACACCCTCCTCCGCCTGGCTGAACTTGTTCTCACATTGAACAACTTCTCCTTCAACTCCATGCATTTCCTTCAAGTAAAAGGTGTCGCTATGGGTACCCGCATGGGTCCTAGTTATGCCTGTCTTTTTGTGGGATATGTTGAGCATTCTTTGTTCCAGTCCTACTCAGGCCCCCTCCCCCAACTCTTTTTCCGGTACATTGATGACTGTATCGGTGCCGTTTCCTGCTCCCGCCCCGAACTAGAAAACTTTATCAACTTTGTTTCCAATTTCCACCCTTCTCTCACCTTTACATGATCCATCTCTGACACTTCCCTTCCCTTCCTCGACTTCTCTGTCTCCATCTCTGGGGATAGGTTGTCCACCAATGTCCATTATAAGCCCACTGACTCCCACAGCTACCTCGACTACACTTCTTCACACCCTACCTCCTGTAAGGACTCCATTCCATTCTCCCAGTTTCTCCGTCTCCGACGCATCTGCTCTGATGATGCTACCTTCCATGACGGTGCTTCTGATATGACCTCCTTTTTCCTCAACCGAGGATTTCCCCCCACTGTGGTTGACAGGGCCCTCAACCGTGTCCGACCCATTCCCCGCACCTCTACCCTCACCCCTTCCCCTCCCTCCCAGAACCGTGACAGGGTTCCCCTTGTCCTCACTTTTCATCCCACCAGCCTCCATATCCAAAGGATCATCCTCCGCCATTTTCGCCACCTCCAGCGTGATGCCACTACCAGTCGCATCTTCCCCTCCCTTCCCCTGTCAGCATTCCGAAGGGATCGTTCCCTCCGCGACACCCTGGTCCACTCCTCCATTACCCCCACCACCTCGTCCCCGTCCCAGGGCACCTTCCCTTGCAATCGCAGGAGGTGTAATACCTGCCCATTTACCTCCTCTCTCCTCACTATCCCAGGCCCCAAACACTCCTTTCAGGTGAAGCAGCGATTTACTTGTACTTCTTTCAATGTAGTATACTGTATTCGCTGCTCACAGTGTGGTCTCCTCTACATTGGGGAGACCAAGCGCAGACTGGGTGACCGCTTTGCGGAACATCTCCGCTCAGTCCGCAAGCAGGACCCTGAGCTTCCGGTTGCTTGCCATTCCAACACTCCCCCCTGCTCTCATGCTCACATCTCTGTCCTGGGATTGCTGCAGTGTTCCAGTGAACATCAACGCAAGCTCGAGGAACAGCATCTCATCTACCGATTAGGCACACTACAGCCTGCCGGACTGAACATTGAGTTCAATAATTTCAGAGCATGACAGCCCCCCACTTTACTTTCATTTTTAGTCATTTTTAGTTATTTTTTCTTCTTTTTTTTTGCATTCCTTTTTACATTTTTTGCAATCTTTTTTTGCATTTATTTCATTTCATCTTAGTTTGTTCAGTTTGCTTACCCACTGTTTTTTTCAGGTTGTTTTTCTTCAGGTTTGCACTTGCTGATGTTCAATATTCAGTATATTCACACCTAATCTGTACTAATGCTTTGTCTTTCAACACACCATTAACATATTGTTTGCCTTTGCTCCGTGACCTTTTGGTCAGCTATGTGGCCTGGTCCAATCTGCACCTTCTCCTTTGTTATCTCTTGCCCAACCCCCACCTCACTTGTTTATAATCTGTGACTTTTCTAATATTTGTCAATTCCGAAGAAGGGTCACTGACCCGAAACGTTAACTCTGCTTCTCTTTCCACAGATGCTGCCAGACCTGCTGAGTGAATCCAGCATTTCTTGTTTTTGTTTCAGATTTCCAGCATCCGCAGTATTTTGCTTTTATATAAGGGCTCATGGTGTTGGGGGTAATATATTAGCATGGATAGAGGATTGGTTAACAGACTGGAAGCAGAGACTGAGCATAAATGGGGCATTTTCAAGTCGGCAGGCAATGAATAGTGGGGTACCACAAGGATCAGTGCTGGGCCCTCAGCTATTTACACTCTATCTTAATGACTTGGATGAAGAGACAGAGAGTAATGTATTTAAGTTTACTGATGATACAAAGCTTGGTGAAAAGGTAAGCTGCAGGGAGGATGTAGAGAGGCTGCAAAGAGATACAGACAGGTTAAGTGAGTGGCTCACAAGATGGAAAATGGAGTATAATGTAGGGAAGTGTGAAGTTGTTCACTTCGGTCATAAAAATAGAAAAACAGAATATTTTTAAAAAGGTGTGAAACTGGTAAGTGTTGATGTTCAGACAGACTTGGGGGTACTCAAACAAGGAACGCACAAAGTTAACATGCAGGTGCAGCAGGCTATTAGGAAGGCAAATGGCATGTTGGCCTTTATTGCAAGGGGATTGGAGTACAGGAATAGGGAAGTCTTATTAAAATTGTACAGGGCTTTGGTGAGACTGCATCTGGCATACTCTGTGCAGTTTTGGTGTCCACATTTGAGAAAGGATCAAACTATAGAAAAGTTACGGCACAGAAGGAGGCTATTCAGCCCATCGTGTCTGCGCCGGCTGAAAAAACTAGCTGCCCAATCTAATCCCACCTTCCAGCACCTGGTCCGTAGCTTTGCAGGTTACAGCACTTCAGGCACATGTCCAGATACCTTTTAAATGAGTTGAGGGTACTTGAACTGGAGGCAGTGCAGTGACTAAATTGGTCCCTGGGATGAGGGGGTTGTCTTATGATGAGAGGTTGAGTAAATTGGGCCGATATTCTCTGCAGTTTAGAAGAATGAGAGGTGCTCTCATTGAGACATACAAGATTCCGAAAGGGCTTGATAGGGTAGAAGCTGAGAGATTGTTTCTGCTGGTCGGGGAATCTAGGCACAGTCTCAGGATAAGGGGCCAATCATTCAGGACTGAGATGAGGAGAAATTAGTACACTCAAAGGGTTGTGAATCTTTGGAATTCTCTACCCCAAAGGGTTGTAGATGCTCCATCATTGAATACATTTAAGGCTGGGATAGATAGATTGTGGTCTCACAGGGAATCAAGGGATATGGGGAGTGGGCAGGAAAGTGGAATTGAAGCCCAAGATCAGCCATGATTGTATTGAATGGCGGAGCAGGCTCGATGGGCCACATGATCTACACCTGCTCCTATTTCTTGTGTTCTTGTGGTTGTGACAATTTCGGGATGAGGCATATTGAGCAATAAACATTTGATTTTCTGTTTTTAAAACTTACAAGAAAAGCTGCTACTGTCTGTTTATTTGAAAAATAAAACACCAAGGTGCTAAATTCTAATACAAATACACTTGCTGCGGTCAGTTGGGGAGTTGAACTGTGGGAACCACCCACGTTACACTACGCGATCGTAACAGTGGGCCTGTTCATTGAACAAGAAACGATTTGCTCAGAACTCACAATGTCATTAACCACCCACTTTCCACACTCACATTCCCACATTCGAGGAAGCAACTTCTTCACAGCCTGGTGCAGCTCCTCCACAGAACACACCAATGATTTCAATCTCCCATTCTCCGTTGGCATGTCTTTACCAATTGACCTTTGCAAATCTTCAAAAGCTTCAAGACTAAACAGTATTTTAAAAAAAGTGAAGAAAATGTACTGTTACAAGTTTGCATATTTGCAAGCAATTTAATTGGAATCCTTTATTAAAATGTACAACAATAAGTATTCTTAAGGCTCAAGTCCTGCTTAAGCGACAGGTTGACATTCCAGTGCAGTGCTGAGGGAACACTGCATGTCATGTGTGCCAGCTTTCAGATCAGCCTTTAAACTGAGGCCTTGTCTGCCCTCCCGGGTGGATATAAAAGAATTCCCTGGCGCTATTAGAAGAAATGCAAGGAGTTTGCCGGTTGTCTGGGCCAAAATGCTCTCTGCAACCAAAAACAGATGACCTGGTCATTTATCTCATTGCTGTTTGTGGGATCTTGCTGTTTGTAAATGAGTTGCTGTTTCCTACAAAACAACAATAACTGCAGTTCAAATGTAACTAATTGATCGTGAAGTGTTTTAGGGCATTCTGGGGATGTAAAAGACACTATATAAGTAGAAGATCTTTCTTATCCTCTTCCAACCATTAGTCAACAGATATAATTGCAATCAGCAGACTTCTGTGATTCAAACAATTAATGGTGATTTTTTTTTAAAGCAATTTGTTCTTCGGATGTGGGCATCACTGGTAAGGTATAAAAGGATATGGAGCCAAGGCAAGTGGATGAAGTTAAGGTACAGATCAGCAGGGATCTCACTGAATGATGGAACGGGCTCAAGGGACTGAGTGGCCTCCTCCTGTTTCTATGTTTCTAAGGTTGGCATTTATTGCTCATCCCTCAAGGTTTGATACAACTGAGAGCCTCTTTGGACCACTTCAGAGGCAGTTAAGAATCACAGAATTGTTACAGCACAGAAGGAGGCCATTCGGTCCATCGTGTCCGCACCAGCTCTCTGAATTAGCAATTCACCTAATTCCATTCCCCGCCTTCTCCCCGTAACCCTGCACATTCTTCCTTTTCAGTCTAATTCCGTTTTGAAAGCCTGACTTAGGTTTATCAGCACCCCTCAAAATTTTCATCACCTTTATCAGATATCCTTTTTACTTTCTTTATTCCAGTGATAAAAGCTCCAATCTAGTCTAATTGTTTCTGTTTCCAATTTTTCTCCACAAAACCCCAGGGTAGATTTTCAATTTGCCACTGGGGTATAATTCTCACATTGCAGATCGTCCACTCATTATAGAACACACCAGATTTTCATACCCATTGAAATCAATGCACAGCGTGCGGCAGATCTGTAACACCAGTTTTACATCAAGCGGCAAGTTGAAAATGTATCTCCGCCCCAACTTGTGCTGGAAATGCTCCCACAACTCACTTAAGTGCTCATAAAAATATTGAGATTCTTACCGTGTCTTCCAACTCATGACTTCCTACAATACAAAGGAACAGCAAAATTAATTAAATTATCACACATAATCAGCGAGATTGTACATAAAAAACTAAAACGAAATGCATCTAACCCTGTTTTTTTTTCTTTTCAAAAATAACTTTATTTAAGACCAGATAAATAAACAAAACTCAAATTAAAATGCCATTCTCGGCGTCGACAATGCACTCCAGTCCTTGCGGTGCCCACCGGTTGCGGAAGGTCTCAAGCGTACCGGCGGACACCGCATGCTCCTTCTCCAAGGACACCCGGGCGCAAACGTAACCGCGGAAGAGGGGCAGACAATCGGGGAGGACGGACCCCCCGACGGCCCGCAGCCTGGACCTGTGAATTGCCACCTTGGCCAGGCCCAGGAGCAGACCGACGAGGAGATCCTCCTCCCGGCCCAAGCCCCTCCGCATCGGGTGCCCAAAGATCAGGAGCGTGGGACTGAAGTGCAGCCAGAACTTGAGGAGCAGCCCCTTCAGATACTCAAAGAGGGGCTGCAACCTCGCACACTCCGTATAAACATGGAACACGGACTCGTCCAGGCCGCAGAAAGTACAGGCGGCCTGGGAGTCCGTGAACCTACTTAAAAGTCTATTGCACAGGACTGCTCTGTGCAGCACCCTCCACCCCAGGTCCCCGATGTAAAGGGGAAAGACTCCCGCGTAGAGAGACCTCCATCGGGGTTTCCCCTCGCCGCCAGATGGCAACGCGGACTGCCAGGGCGTGTCCGGCCGGCTGACGAGGGCGAGGAAGTGGAGAGTGTGCAGGAGCAGCCCGTACAGGAAACCCCTCCGCGCCAATTGGAATGGCATGGAGGGCATTTCCGAGAGGCGGCTCGGGTTGTGCGGGACCGGCTCCCGAGGAGGGTTTCGGGGCTTGGGTCCGATGAGCAGTTCCGGCCAAGCGGGGGTCAGCTCGGCTGGGATCGCTCCGCACTCCCGAGCCCCCTCGCCACCCGCAGTAAGGGGCATCCCGGGGGTTTCGGCTACTCCTCCGCCCGCCGGACCGTCCCCAGAGTGGGCCGCCCGGACAGCCGAGGCGCTCTCCTCGGCCGGCGGGGGAGCGCCCTGACTGGAGGCGACCATGTTCCAGACTCGGAATAGATCCCGGTAAAAGACAGGCAACTCCCTCAGAGAGGCGTGGCTAACGGACTCCACCGGGAGCTGCGTGTCGTCTTGAAGGCAGTGACACTGGCGGATGAAATACGTCGCCAGCGCACACCATCTGGGAGGACGCTCGACGTACAGGTATCTCTGCAGGGTCCGAAGGCGGAGAGTCGCAGCCTGGGTGCAGACGCACACCAGCGACTGACCGCCCTCCTCGATCGGAAGACTCAGGACCGCGGCAGAGACCCAGTGTTTCCTCTTGCCCCAGAAGAAATCGACGAGTTTTTTCTGGATCTTGGTGGCAAATACAGGGGGCGGGGCCAAAGTGACCAACCGGTACCACAACATGGAGGCCACCAGTTGGTTTATGACCAACGCTCGGCCCCTGTAGGAAAGCACTCGGAGCAGTCCTGTCCAGCGCCCCAGCCGAGCGGTGACTTTCGCCTCCAACTCCTGCCAGTTTGCCGGCCAGGCTTCCTCAGCGGGGCTAAGGTGGACTCCCAGATAGAGGAGGTGCGTGGTGCTCCACGCAAAAGGTGTCATCTCCTCCGGCAGGGAGTCCACCCGCCACTGACCAACCAGGAGTCCGGAACATTTCTCCCAATTGATCCTCGCGGAGGACGCGGCGTCCTGCCGCGTGCATCTAACCCTGTGCTGTACCTGCCCTGGGAGTGTTTGATGGGACAGTGTAGAGGGAGCTTTACTCTGCATCTAACCCTGTGCTGTACCTGCCCTGGGAGTGTTTGATGGGACAGTGTAGAGGGAGCTTTACTCTGCATCATTTTTTTACTCATTTCTTCTTTTTCCTTTTTTTTTCTTTAAGGTGGCCTTTATACCCCAGGCCCCTTTTATATATTTCATGTCGAGGGGGCCTTTATTCCTCAGGCCCCCTTTATATACATATTTACAATTTTAAAATAACTTTATCAAAAACAGATAAATAAACCAAAAACTCAAATTAAAATGCCATTCTCGGCGTCGACAATGCACTCCAGTCCTTGTGGTGCCCACCAGTTGCAGAAGGCCTCAAGCATACCGGCGGACAACGCATGCTCCTTCACCAGGGACACCCGGGCGCGAACGTAACTGCGGAAGAGGGGCAGGCAATCAGGGAGGATGGACCCGCCGACGGCCCGCAGCCTGGACCTGTGAATTGCCACCTTGGCCAGGCCCAGGAGCAGACCGACGAGGAGATCCTCCTCCTGGCCCACGCCCCTCTGCACCGGGTGTCCAAAGATCAGGAGCGTGGGACTGAAGTGCAGCCAGAATTTGAAGAGCAGCCCCTTCAGATACTCAAAGAGGGGCTGCAACCTTGCACGCTCCGTATATATGTGGAACACGGACTCGTCCAGGTCGCAGAAAGTACAGGCGGCCTGGGAGTCCATGAACCTACTTAAAAGCCGATTGCACGGGACTGCTCTGTGCGACACCCTCCACCCCAGGTCCCCAATGTAAAGGGGGAAGACTCCTGCGTAGAGAGACCTCCATCGGGGTTTCCCCTCGCTGCCAGATGGCAACGCGGACCGCCAGGGCGTGTCCGGCCGGCTGACAAGGGCGAGGAAGTGGAGAGTGTGCAGGAGCAGCCCGTACAGGAAACCCCTCCGCGCCGATTGGAATGGCACGGAGGGCATTTCTGAGAGGCGGCTCGGGTTGTGCGGGACCGGCTCCCTGTTTTTTTTTATCTATGGGGACAGTGTAGAAGGAGCTTTACTCTGTATCTAACCCCCGTGCTGTACCAGTCCTGGGAGTGTTTGATGGGGACAGTGTAGAGGGAGCTTTACTCTTTATCTAACTCCCGTACTGTACCTGTCCTGGGAGTGTTTGATGGGGACAGTGTAGAGGGAGCTTTACTCTGTATCTAACCCCCGTACTGTACCTGTCCTGGGAGTGTTTGATAGGGACAGTGTAGAGGGAGCTTTACTCTGTATCTAACCCCCGTGCTGTACCTGTCCTAGGTGTATTGGATGGGACAGTGTAGAGGGAGCTTTACTCTGTATCTAACCCCCGTGCTGTACCTGCCCTGGGATTGTTTGATGTGACAGTGTAGAGGAAGCTTTACTCTGTATCTAAACCTGTGGTATACCTGCCCTGTGAGAGTTTGATAGAATAGAATCATAGAAATTTACAGCATGGAAAAAGGCCATTCAGCCCATTGTATCCATGCCAGTCAACAAGAAGCCTTCCAGCCTAATCCCATTTTCCAGCTCTTGGTCCATAGCCTTGTAGGTTATGGCACTTCAAGTGCATACCCAAGTACATTTTAAATGTTTTGAGGGTTTCTGCCTCTACAACCCTTTCAGGCAGTGTGATCCAGTTCCCCACAACCCTCTGTGTGAAAAAAGTTCCCCTCGTGAGTAGTAGTCGAGAAATTAAGCTACAGCTGTACAGGGCATTGGTGTGACCACATCTGGAGTACTGTGTACAGTACTGGTCTCCTTATTTAAGAAAGGATGTAAATGTTTTGGAAGCAGTGCAGTGAAGGTTTACTCGACTAATACCTGGAATGGGCAGGTTGTCTTATGAGGAAAGATTGGACAGGCTCAGCTTGTTTCCGCTGGAATTTAGAAGAGTAAGAGGTGACTTGATTGAAACATATAAGATCCTGAGGGGTCTTGACAGGTTGGATGTGGAAAGGATGTTTCCCCTTGTGGGAGAATCTAGAAGTAGGGGTCACTGTTTAAAAATAAGGGGTCACCCATTTAAGACAGATGAGGAGAAATTTTTTTCTCTCAGATATTCGTGAGTCTTTGGAATTCTCTTCCTCAAAAGGTGGTGGAAGCAAAGTCTTTGAATATTTTTAAGGCAGAGGTAGATAGATTCTTGATAAGCAAGGGCGTGGAAGGTTATCGGGGTAGGTGGAAATGTGGAGTAATCAGTTCAGCGATGAACTTATTGAATGGCGGAGCAGGCTCGAGGGGCCGAGTGGCCTACTCCTGCTCCTAATTCGTATGTTCGTATGTTTGTAAGTTCATATGTTCGTATGCATGTACATCGATCTTTGAAGGTGGCAGAACAATTGAGAGAGTGGTTAGTAAAGCAGATAGGATCCTGGGCTTTGTGAACAGAGGCTTTGAATACAAAAGCAGAGAATTTATGCTGAAGCTTTATAAAGCTCTGGTTAGGCCCTAACTGGAGTGCTGTGTCCAGTTCTGGTCATCACACTTTAGGAAGGATGTGAGGGTCTTTGAGATGTTGCAGAGGAGATTTACCAGAATGATTCCAGGGATGAGGGATTTTAGTTACAAGGTTAGGTTGGAAAAACTGGTGTCGTTCTCCTTAGAACAAAGCTGATTAAGGGGATATTGCATAGAAATGTACAAGATTATGACAGGCTTAGATAAATTAGACATGCTAAAATTGTTCCCATTAACTAATGGTACAAGGACGAGGGGAAACAGTTTAAAGGTTTTGGGCAAGAGATACAGGGGGAATATGAGGAAAAACATTTTTAAGCAGCAGGTGGTAATGACCTGGAACTCGCTGCCCACAAGGGGGGGGGGGGGGTGGAAGCGGAGACAATAAATGACTTCAAAAGGAAATTGGATGGCCAGTTGAAGGAAATAGACTTGCAGGGGTACGAGGATCGAGCAGGGGAGTGGGACTGACTGCATAACTCCGTGGAGAGCCAACATGGACTTGTTGGGCCGAATGGCCTCATTCTGTGCCATAAATGACTCTATGACTGGAGATTTTCTGCAGTATTGAACTCTCAGTATCTGTCATAAGCTTCTCTTTTTTTCTTTATCCTCTCCTTTAAGCCACTTGACATCCAGGGGGCTGTGGATTATTTGGTCCATCCTTTTTCTTTAAGGGATCATACTTGTCTGAACCCTCACTATCTCTTCCACTGCTTCCCACTGATCTGGCACTGATTTACCTTCAAGTAACTGTTTCCAGTCCACTTTAGCTAAATCACATCTCAGCTTATACAATTAGCTCTTCTCCAATTGAAAATTTTTATTCCTGGTCTATTTCTGTCCTTTTCTGTAACGACCCTAAATCTAACTGAATTATGATCACTTCCACCAAAGTGCTCCCCAACTGAAACCCCTTCCACCTGCCCAGCTTCATTCCCTAAAACTAACTCTAGAACTGCCCCCTCTCTTGTTTGGCTTGCAACATACTGGCTAAAAAAAGTTCTCCTGAATGCATTTTAAGAATTCTGCTCTGTGTGCGTTTCACACTAATTCTATCCTAGTTAATATTAGGGTAACTGAAATCCCCCGCTAGTCCTGCCCTATTGTTTTTGAACTTCTCAGAGATTTGCCTACATATTTGCTCTTCTATCTCTGTCTGACTGTTTGGGGATCTATAGTACACTCCCAGTAGTGTGATTGCCCATTTTTGTTCCTCATTTCAACCTATATCGACTCATTTGATGATCCTTCTACCATATCATTCCTCCTCACAGGTATAATTGTTTCTTTAATCAATATTGTGATCTCGCCTTTTTTATCCCCCTCTCTATCTCTTCTGAAGACCCTGTAACCATGAATCTTGAGCCGTCATTCTTCCATTCCTGCCCTTTCAGCCGTGTCTCAGTAATAGCTATAATATCATACTCCCACATCTGTGCTCTCAGCTCATTTGCCTTATTCCCGAGACTTCTTGCTTTGAGGTATATATCATTTAGAACTGCCAAACTCCCTTTTTGTCTATTTTCTAACCTTTGTTTCCTCTGACTTCCAAAGACACTTACTAATTTTCTGCCTTTTCCAGCTTTGCTTCTCTGCCTCTGAATCTATTCTCAGGTTCCCATCTCCCTGTCAAGCTTGTTTAAACCTTCCCCAACAGCACTAGCAAAACCTCCTGTGAGGATATTGGTCCCGGCCCTGTTGAGGTGCAACCCGTCTGGCTTGTACATGCCCCACCTCCCCCAGAAGCATACCCAATGTCTCAGGAATCTAAAACCTTCCCCCTGCAGCATCTCTCCAGCCACACATTCATCAGCTTTATCTTCCTATTTCTGTACTCACTAACATTGGTAGCGGGAGTAATCCAGAGATTACTACCTTTGAGATCCTGCTTTTCAATCTCTCCCCCAGCTCCCTAAATTCTGCCTGCAGGACCCCATCCCTCGAAGGGCCTGTACTGCGCTGTAATGTTCTAATTCTAAAAAAAACGTCTGACTGTTCACCCTCCCCCCTCAGAATGTCCTGCAGCCGCTCAATGATATCCTTGACCCTGAATCCAGGGAGGCAACACATCATCCTGGAGTCACGTCCGCAGCCGCAGAAGCGCCACCACTTTCTCCTCACGATCGAATCCCCTACCACTATTCCTCTTGCACTATTCTTGCTCCACTCCTGTGCAGCTGAGCTACCCATGGTGCCATGGACTTGGCTTTGCCTGCACTCCTAGAAGAACCATCACTCTCAGTAGTATTCAGAACTGATTTTTTTTTATTGGTTGATGGGATGTGGGCATCGCTGGCCAGGCCAGCATTTATTGCCCATCCCTAATTGCCCTTCAGAAGGTGGTAGTGAGCTGCCTTCTTGAACCGCTGCAGTCCATGTGGGGTGGGTACACCCACAGTGCTGTTCGGAAGGGCATTCCAGGATTTTCAGTGACAGTGAAGGAACGGCGACGATATAGTTCCAAGTCAGGATGGTGTGTGGCTTAGAATATAATAAAATAAGAAATAGGAGCAGGAGTAGGCCATTCAGCCCCTCAAGCCTGCCCCGCCATTCAATAAGATCATGGCTGATCTGTCCCAGGCCTCAACTCTTCTTTCAGGCCTGCTTCGCATAACCCTTGACTCCACGAGATTTCAAAAATCTATCTACCTCCTCCTTAAATACATTTAGTGATCTAGCCTCCACAACTCTCTGAGGTAGAGAATTCCAGAGATTCACCACCCTCTGAGAGAAGAAATTCCTTTGCATCTCAGTTTTAAATATGTGCCCCCTTATTCTGTAACTATGCCCCCTAGTTCAAGATTTCCCCACCAGTGGAAACATATTCTCAAGCCCCCTTAGAATCTTATATTTTTCGATAAGATCACCTCTCATTCTTCTAAACTCCAATGAATAAAGGCCTAACCTGTTTAGCCGTTCTTGATAAGACAACCCCTTCATCTCAGGAATCAGCCTCGTTAACCTTTTTTGAACTGCCTCCAATGCTAGTATATCCTTCCTTAAATATGGGGACCAAAACTGTACGCAGTACTCCAGGTGTGACCTCACCAACACCCTGTACAGTTGTAACAAGACTTCGCTATTCTTAAACTCTTATCCCCCTAGCAATAAAGGTCAAAATTCCATTTGCCTTCCTAATTACTTGCTGCACCTACATGCTAACTTTTTGTGTTTCATGTACAAGAACACCCAAATCCCTCTGTACTGCAGTATTTTGTAGTCTTTCTCCATTTAAATAATAATCTGCCTTTTTATTCTTCCTACCAAAGTGGATTACCTCACACTTTCCCACATTGAACACTATCTGCCAAGTTTTTGCCCACTCATTTATCTATATCCCTTTGCAGATTTGTTGTGTTTCATCACAACATGCCTTCCCACCTACTTTTGTATTGTCAGCAAATTTGGATACACTACACTTCCTCCAAGTCATTAATATAGATAGTAAATAGTTGAGGCCCTAGGACCGATCCTTGTGGCACCCCACTAGTCACGGTTTTCCAACCTGAAAAAGACCCATTGATCCCGACTCTCTGCATTCTGAATCCATACCAACACATTACCCCCAATACCCTGAGCTCCTATTTTATTTATTTATTTATTTTATTTTATTTAGAGATACAGCACTGAAACAGGCCCTTCAGCCCACCGAGTCTGTGCCGACCAACAACCACCCATTTATACTAACCCTACAGTAATCCCATATTCCCTATCACCTCCCTACACTAGGGGCAATTTACAACGGCCAATTTACCTATCACCTGCAAGTCTTTGGATGTGGGAGGAAACGGGAGCACCCGGCGAAAACCCACGCAGACAGAGGGAGAACTTGCAAACTCCGCACAGGCAGTACCCAGAATTGAACCCAGGTCCCTGGAGCTGTGAGGCTGCGGTGCTAACCACTGCGCCACTGTGCCGCCCGTGCAATAACCTTTCATGTGGCACCTTATCAAACGCCTTTTGAAAATCCAGATACACTACATCTGCTGGTTCCCCTTTATCCACTCTGCTTGTTATATCCTCAAACAACTCTAACAAATTTGTCAAACATGATTTCCCTTTCATAAAACCATGTTGACTCTGTTTGATTGCATTATGTTTTTCTAAATGTCCTGCTATTTCTTCCTTAATAATGGACTCTAGCATTTTCCCAATGACTGATGTTAAGCTAACTGGTCTTTAGTTTCCTGCTTTCTGTCTCCCTCCTTTCTTGAATAGGAGTGTCACATTAGCAGTTTTCCAATCCGCTGGTACCCTACCGGAATCCAGTGAGTTTTGATATATTATGACCAATGACCACTATCTCTGCAGCCACTTCTTTTAAAACCCTTGGATGCAGGCCATCAGGTCCTGGCGACTTGTCTGCCTTTCGTCCCATCAGTTTGTCCAGCACCTTTTCCCTCGTGATAGAGATTATTACAAGTTCCTCCCTCCCATTTACACCTTGTTCATCTATTTTTTTCTTTTTTTTAATTCATTCATGGGATGTGGGCGATGCTGGCCAGGCCGGCATTTATTGCCCATCCCTAATTGCCCTTGAGAAGATGGTGGTGAGCTGCCTTCTTGAACCGCTGCAGTCCTTTTGGGGCAGGTCACAGTGCTGTTAGGAAGGGAGTTCCAGGATTTTGACCCAGCGACAGTGAAGGAACGGCGATATAGTTCCAAGTCAGGATGGTGTGTGACTTGGAGGGGAACTTGCAGGTGGTGGTGTTCCCATGTATTTGCTGCCCTTGTCCTTCTAGTTGGTAGAGGTCACAGGTTTAGAAGGTGTTGTCTAAGGATCCTTGGTGCATTGCTGCAGTGCATCTTGTAGATGGTACACACTGCTGCCACTGTGCGTCGGTGGTGGAGGGAGTGAATGTTTGTAGATGGGGTGCCAATCAATTGGGCTGCTTTGTCCTGGATGGTGTCGAGCTTCTTGAGTGTTGTTGGAGCTGCACCCATCCAGGCAAGTGGAGAGTATTCCATCACACTCCTGACTTGTGCCTTGTAGATGGTGGACAGGCTTTGGGGAGTCAGGAGGTGAGTTACTCGCCTCAGGATTCCTAGCCTCTGACCTGCTCTTGTAGCCACGGTATTTATATGGCTACTCCAGTTCAGATTCTGGTCAATGGTAGCCCCTAGGATGTTGATGGTGGGGGATTCAGTGATGGTAATGTCGTTGAATGTCAAGGGGAGATGGATAGATTCTCTCTTGTTGGAGATGGTCATTGCCTGGCACTTGTGTGGCGTGATTGTTATTTGCCACAATCAGCCCAAGCCTGGATATTGTCCAGGTCTTGCTGCATTGCTATACGGACTGCTTCAGTATCTGAGGAGTCACGAATGGTGCTGAACATTGTGCAATATCAGCAAACATCCCCACTTCTGACCTTATGATTGAAGGAAGATAATTTTTATTGTTGGGATGTTTATCGTGTCGTCCACCGTGAAGACCGCTGCAAAATATTGGTTTAACTTATCTGCCTTTTCCCTGTTCCCTGTTATTAATTCCCCAGTCTCATCCTCTAAGGGTCCCACACTTACTTTATCTACTTTCTTCCTTTTTATATACCTGTAGAAGCTCTTCTTGTTTGTTTTTATATTTCTTGCCAATTTACTCTCATAATCAATTTTCTCTCTCTTTATTAGTTTTTTAGTCATCTGCTGCTGCTTTCTAAAAAATCCCAATCCTCTGGCCTACCACTAGCTTTCGCCGCTTTGTACGTCTTTGTTTTTGATTTGATATTCTCCTTAACTTCTTTTGTTATCCACGGGTGGTTCACCGTTCTCTTCGAGTCCTTCCTGCTGACCGGAATAAATGTTTGCTGAGTGTTTTGAAATATCTGCTTAAAAGTCTGCCACTGCTCATCTAATGACTTCCTCTGTAGTCTATTTTCCCAGCCCGCTTTAGACAACTCTTTCTTCATAACTCTGTAATTGCCCTTGTTTAAGTTGAAAACACTGGTTTGAGACCCGAGTTGCTCACTCTCAAACTGAATTTGAAATTCTACCATGTTATGATCGCTACCCCCTAGTGGATCCTTAACTACGAGATCTCTTATTAATCCTACCTCATTACTCATTACCAAGACTAAAATAGCCTGTCCCCGGATAGGTTCTGCAATGTATTGTTATAAGAAATAATCCCTGATACACTCTACAAATTCGTCTTCCATGCTACCCTTGCCAATTTGATTTATCCAGTCTATATGCATATTAAAATCACCCATGATAATTGCAGTGCCCTTCTTACACGCCTCCATTATTTCTTGATTAATATTTTGTCCGACAGAGAGGCAACTCCTCGGGGGCCTATAGACCACTCCCACCCATGATTTCTTTCCCTTGCTATTTCTTATTTCCACCCAAACTGATTCTGCATCACGATCTATTACACCTATATCATTACTCACAACTGCACTGATCCCTTCCTTTAATAACAAAGCTACCCCACCTCCTTTTCCTTTCTGCCTATCCTTCCGGAACGTCAAATATCCTTGAACATTGAGATTCCAGTCCGGTCATCCTGCAACCACGTCTTTGTGATAGCTATCAAATCATATTCATTTATTTCTATCTGTGCCATCAGCTCATCAATCTTGTTACAAATGCTACGTGCATTCAGATAAAGAGCCTTAAGCCTTGCTGTTTACCATTTTTACCTACTCTGGTTCTGATTTCTGCTGTAATCTTATGCTTGTATTCTCTGTCCCTTCCTGTCACTCTCTGATTAATGTCTGCCCCTTCACTACCCTGCACCTCTGCTCTCTCATTACTTTTTGACTTGTTAATCTTCCCTTCAATTGAACTCTCCCCCCCACTATTTATTTTAAGCCTTATCTACAACCCTCGTTATATGATTCGCCAGGACAGTGGTCCCAACATGGTTCAAGTGCAGCCCATCCCAACGGAACAGTTCTCTCTTTCCCCAGAACTGGTGCCAGTGTCCCATGAATCAGAACCCGTTTCTCCCACACCAGTCTTTGAGCCTTGCATTTACCTCTCTAATCTTATTTACCCTATGCCAATTTGCACGTGGCTCAGATAGTAATCTGGAGATTATTACCTTTGTAGTTCTGCTTTTTAATTTAGCCCCAAGCTGCTCATAGTCCCTCAGCAGAATCTCTTTCCTAGTCCTACCTATGTTGTCGGTACCTACGTGGACCACGACAACTGGATCCTTTACCTCCCACTCCAAGTTTCTCTCTAGCCCAGAAGAGATGTCCTTAACTTTGATACCAGGTAGACTCTCTATCTTTGCTGCAGGGAACAGTATCTATTCCCCTAACTATATTATCCGCTATTACAACTACATTTCTCTTTTCTCCCCCCACTTGAATGGCGCTCTGAACCACGGTGCTGTGGTCAGTTCGCTCATCCTCCCTGCAGTCTGTGCCCTCGTCCACACTGGGAGCAAGAACCTCGTACCTATTGGATAAGGGCACTGGCTGAGGCTCCTCCAAAGCTAAATTCTGGCTCACTCGCAGTCACATCCTCCTTGGAGGGGAACTTACAGGTGGTGGTGTTCCCATGCATTTGTTTCCCTTGTCCTTTTAGGTGGTAGAAGTCGTGTCTTTGGCTGTCTAAGGAGACTTGGTGCATTGCTGCAGTACACCTTGTATTTATATGGCTATTCCAGTTCACTTTCCGGTCAATGGTAACCCCCAGGATGTTAATAGTGGGGGATTCAACGATCGTAATGCCATTGAATGTTAAGGGGAGATGGTTAGATTCTCTCTTGTTGGAAATAGTCATTGCCTGGCACTTGTGTGGCGTGAATGTTACTTGCCACTTATCAGCCTAAGCCTGGATATTGTCCAGGTCTTGCTAAATTTCTATATGGACTGCTTCAGTATCTGAGGAGTCGCGAATGGTGCTGAATATTGTGCAATCATCAGCGAACATCCCCACTTCTGACCTCATGATTGAAGGAAGGTCATTGATGAAGCAGCTGAAGATGGTTGGGCCTCGACACTACCCTGAGGAACTCCTATAGTGATGTCCTGCAGCTCAGATGATTAACCTCCAACAGCCACAACCATCTTTCTTTGCACTAGGTACAACTCCAACCAGCAGAGAGTATTCCCCCTGATTCCCATTGACTACAGTTTTGAATACCAGTTGAAGAACGAGATGCACTCATTGGATCCCTGCCCTGCCTGCCTTCCTGGTCCTACTTGTCCTTCTGACAGTCACCCATTTCCTCTCTGCTTGCACATTTTTAAGATGTGGGGTGACCACCTCCAGAAAGATGCTATCCATGAAGCTCTCAGCTTTGCGGATGCCGCGTAGTGACTGCAGCCACCATTTAAGCTCTGAAGCCCAGAGCTCGAGCTACTCTAGCTAATGACACTTCCTGCACATGTGGTCATCCAGGCCATAAGAAGCGTCCAGGATTTTTCACATGTCACAGATTGTACACTCCATGGGGCTGAGGTTCCCTGCCATGCCCTTACTTTCTAAACTATTAACTAGAAACACATACTAGCTACTCACCAGGTCTCGCTGTTTCCCGCTACCTTACTCGGACCTCTCCTTGTTTTGTGAAGTACCAGAACAGCACCTCTTCCCTCACTGCACCGAATTCCCTCACTCACCAAATTCTCTGAGTTAAGTACCCTGTCAAAGCAGTACTACATCAGGCTTGAAAGAGGAAAATTTACTCTGTATCTAACCTCCGTTTTTTTTTTCTTTTCTTTCTTTTACCTGCCCTGGGAGTATTTGATGGGACAGGGCCTGAAATAGAAAGTGTTCCATTTTTCCACACTAACTTCCCTCACCCGCATGAGCACAAAAATTCAACAACAAAGTGACGGAACGAGGTGACTAGGTTTGAAAGAGATTCTTGATTGTCAGGATTTTCACGCAGAGATAAGAATTGTCTCCTGACCTAAATAAATATTTACCTGTAGTGTTTGTACACTTTCCGATTCTGCATTCTCATTCATTTCATCGACTCTTTCCATTATGGAAGTGATGGCATCACTATATGCCTCCTTGTCCACTTGCTGTCCTGTAATCAGGGTTTCCATTGCCAAGCTTTCTGCTTCAATCAGATTCATTGTTGCTCTCATGTCATTCTCCAGGAGCTCCTTAATTATGTTGTACTTCTCTTCAACTGACTGTTTTGTTTTTGAGATAATAATCTGTACAGAAACCCAATTCAAAGCATTTAACAAGGAGCATTGTGCATAGATAGGTGATGGCAAGAAAGGAGAGTTGGGTGGCCCAAAACTGCACAGACCTGAGAGTGAGAGAGTTAGGGAGACCTAAGAGTGTGAAAGAATCAGCGAGGACGAAGAGAGTGAGGGAGTTGGGGACTGAGAGTTTGAGAGCTGGGGTGGACTGAGAGTTAGAGGAAAGTAAGTTTCTTTCAGTCTTAGGCAGGCATTAACAGGATCTACTGCAGAGTAGCTGATTCGTTAAGTAGCTGACCAGTCAAACCGGGTTGCTGCAGTTTCAGCGTCAAAAGGTATAAATACAGAGATGAAGACAAAAAATGCCGGAAATACTCAGCAGATCCGGCAGCAACTGTGGAGAGAGAAGCAGAGTTAACGTTTCAGGTCTGTTTCAGGTCACAGACCTAAAACGTTAACTCTGCTTCTCTTTTGACAGATGCTGCCAGACCTGCTGAGTATTTCCAGCACTTTTTGTTTTTATTTCAGATTTCCAGCAACTGCAGTATTTTCTCTTATTTTAGTATAAATACAGAGGTCTGGTTGCAGCCTGCAGTGTGCAGATTGTAAGCTGAGTGTGGAGATTCGAGTTTGGTGAATGGCAGGTTCGGTGAAGTGGGGAGCAGGTGTTCCATTTTTCTACTTTCTTTCCACTTTTTTCTCCCTCCAGTATTTGGTTCTTGTTTTAGTGCACTGGAAAGGGCTGGTTGGTGAGTAACTGGTAAGCTATTCTACTTATAATAAATAGTCTGTAAAGTTAAGGTATGGCAGGTCAGCTCTGCCAAGTGGAATGTACAGCCTGTGGCATGTGGGAAGTCATGGACGCATCATGTGTCCTAGCCAAATACATCTGCAAGAAGTGTCACCGGCTGCACAAGCTTGAGGTCTGCGTTTCGGAACTCGAGTGTCGGCTGGAGTCACTGTTGCGCATCCACGAGGCGGACAACTACATGGATAGCACGTTTAGGGAGGTGGTCTCACCCCAGGTTAGGAGCATGCAGGCAGATAAGGAATGGGTGACTGCCAGACAGTCTAAGAGAACCAGGCAAGTAGTGCAGCAGTCCGCTGATATGATCTCACTTGCTAATCAGTTTTCCATTTTGGATATTGGTGAAGGTGATGATACCTCAGAGGAGTACAGTCAGAGCCAAGTTTGTGGCACCGCAGGTGGCTTAGTTGCACAGGAGGGGAGGACGAAGAGTGGAAGAGCAGTGGTGATAGGGGATTCGTTAGTTATGGGGACAGACTTCAGCCAATTCGATTCACCCCACGTGATATCAAGAAACGACTGAAGACACTGGATACTGCAAAGGCTATGGGCCCTGACAATATTCCGGCAATAGTACTGAAGACATGTGCTCCAGAACTTGCCGTGCCCCTTGCCAAGCTGTTCCAGTACAGCTACAACACTGGCATCTACCCTGCAATGTGGAAAATTGCCCAAGTATGTCCTGTCCACAAAAAGCAGGACAAGTCCAACCCGGCCAATTACCGCCCCATCAGTCTACTCTCAAACATCAGTAAAGTGATGGAAGGTGTCATCACGGAGCTGGAGCTTCAGATGGATTCACTGTGGACCATCTGCAATGCTGAACACGTCATGCACATTTAGCGAGGTGGTCACACCACAGGTAATGGCTGCACAGGCAGAAAAGGAATGAGTGACCACTAGACGGAGTAGTAGGCACAGGCAGGGAGGGCAGGAGTCCCCTGTGCCTATCCCCCTCTCAAGCAAATATATCACTGTGAATACTGTTGGGGGGATGACCTCCCAGGGGAAAGCAGCAACAGCCAAGTTTGTGGCACCACAGATGACTCTGCTGCACAGGATGGGGGGAAAAAGACTGGGAGAGCCATAGTGATAGGAGATTCAACTGTAAGGGGAACAGACAGGCGTTCTGTGGCTGCAAACGAGACTCCAGGCTGGTATGTTGCCTCCTTGGTGCTCGGGTCAAGGATGTCTCAGAGCGGCTATAGGACATTCTGAAGGGGGAAGGTGAACAGCCAGTGGTCGTGGTACATGTCGGTACCAACGACATAGGTAGAAAAAGGGATGAAGTCCTGCAAGATGAATTTGAGGAGTTAGGAGCTAAATTAAAAAGCAGGACCTCAAAGGTAGTAATCTCAGGATTACTTCCTGTGCCACGTGTTAGTGAGTACAGAAACAGGAGAATAGACCAGATGAATGCATGGCTGGAGAAATGGTGCAGGAGGCAGGGATTTAGATTCCTGGGACATCAGGACCAGTTCTGGAGAAGGTGGGACCTGTACAAGTGGGACGGGTTACACCCAGGCAGGACCGGAACCAATGTCCTCGGAGGAACGTTTGCTAGTGCTGTTGGGGAGGATTTAAACTAGAATGGTAGGGGGATGGGAAGCTGAGCGGGGAGACTGAGGAAGAGGAAACAAGGATAGAAGCGAAAGACAGGAAACAAAAAGGCAAAAGTGGAAGGCATAGAAATCAAGGGCAAGAAACAAATAGGGCCATAGTGCGAAATAATGCTAAGATGACCAAGAATGTTAAAAAGACAAGCCTAAAGGCATTGTGTCTCAATGCGCGGAGTAGTCGCAATAAGGTAGGCGAATTAACCACACAAATAGATGTAAATGTATATGATATTGTTGCGATTACAGAGACATGGCTGCAGGGTGACCAAGGATGGGAACTGAACATCCAGGGATATTCAATATTTAGGAAAGACAGGCAAAAAAGGAAAGGAGCTGGAGTAAGATTGTTAGTAAAAGAGGAAATCAATACAATAGTGAGGAAGGATATTAGCTCAGAGAATCCTGATGTGGAATCTGTATAGGTGCAGCTAAGAAACACCAAAGGGCAGAAAACATTGGTGGGGGTTGTATATAGACCTCCAAACAGCAGTGGTGATGTAGAGGATGGTATTAAACAGGAAATTAGAGATGCATGCAGTAAGGGTGCAACTGTAATTTTGGGTGAATTTAATCAACATATAGATTGGGCAAACCAAATTAGCAATAATACTGTAAAGGAGGAATTCCTGGAGTGTGTACGTGATGGTTTTTTGGACCAATATGTTGAGGCACCAACTAGAGAACAGGCCATCCTAGACTGGGTATTGTGTAATGAGAAAGGATTAGTTAACAATCTTGTTGTGTGGGGTCCTTTGGGGAAGAGCGACCATATCATGATAGAATTCTTCATTAAGATGGAGAGTGAGAGAGTTGATTCCGAGACTAGGGTCCTGAATCTAAATAAAGGAAACTATGAAGGTATGAGGCACGAATTGGCTATGATAGATTGGGGAACGTTACTTAAAGGATTGACAGTGGATAGGCAATGGCTAGCATTTAAAGAGTGCATGGCTGAATTACAACAATTGTTCATTCCTGTATGGCGCAAAAATAAAACAGGAAGGGTGGCTCAACCGTGGCTTACAAAAGAAATTAAGGATAGTATTAGATCCAAGGAGGAGAAATATAAAATGGCCAGAACAAGCAGCAAACCTGAGGATTGGAAGCAGTTTAGAATTCAACAAAGGAGGACAAAGGGATTGATTAAGAAGGGGAAAATGGAGTATGAGAGTAAGCTTGCAGAGAACATAAAAACTGACTGTAAAAGCTTCTATAGATATGTGAAGAGAAAAAGATTAGTGACGACAAATGTGGGTCCCTTACAGTCAGAAATAAGGGAATTTATAATGGGAACAAAGAAATGGCAGACCAATTAAATACATACTTTGGTTCTGTCTTCACAAAGGAGGACACAAATTATCTCCCAGAAATGTTGGGAACATGAGGTCTAGTGAGAAGGAGGAACTGTTATGAAATCAGTATTAGTAGAGAAATGGTGTTAGGGAAATTGATGGGATTGAAGGCCGATAAATCCCCAGGGCCTGATAATCTACATCCCAGAGTACTCAAGGAAGTAAAAACAAGAAATGCTGGATTCACTCAGCAGGTCTGGCAGCATCTGTGGAAAGAGAAGCAGAGTTAACGTTTCGGGTCAGTGACCCTTCTTCGGAACTGACAAATATTAGAAAAGTCACAGATTATAAACAAGTGAGGTGGGGGTTGGGCAAGAGATAACAAAGGAGAAGGTGCAGATTGGACCAGGCCACATAGCTGACCAAAAGGTCATGGAGCAAAGGCAAACAATATGTTAATGGTGTGTTGAAAGACAAAGCATTAGTACAGATTAGGTGTGAATATACTGAATATTGAACATCAGCAAGTACAAACCTGAAGAAAAACAACCTGAAAAAAACAGTGGGTGAGCAAACTGAACAAACTAAGATGAACTGAAATAAATACAAAAAAAGATTGTAAAAAATGTAAAAAGGAATGCCAAAAAAAAGGGAAGAAAAAATAACTAAAAATGAAAGTAAAGTGGGGGGCTGTCATGCTCTGAAATTATTGAACTCAATGTTCAGACCGGCAGGCTGTAATGTGCCTAATCGGTAGATGAGATGCTGTTCCTCGAGCTTGCGTTGATGTTCACTGGAACACTGCAGCAATCCCAGGACAGAGATGTGAGCATGAGAGCAGGGGGGAGTGTTGAAATGGCAAGCAACCGGAAGCTCAGGGTCCTGCTTGCGGACTGAGCGGAGATGTTCCGCAAAGCGGTCACCCAGTCTGCGCTTGGTCTCCCCAATGTAGAGGAGACCACACTGTGAGCAGCGAATACAGTATACTACATTGAAAGAAGTACAAGTAAATCGCTGCTTCACCTGAAAGGAGTGTTTGGGGCCTGGGATAGTGAGGAGAGAGGAGGTAAAGGGGCAGGTATTACACCTCCTGCGATTGCAAGGGAAGGTGCCCTGGGACGGGGACGAGGTGGTGGGGGTAATGGAGGAGTGGACCAGGGTGTCGCGGAGGGAACGATCCCTTCGGAATGCTGACAGGGGAAGGGAGGGGAAGATGCGACTGGTAGTGGCATCACGCTGGAGGTGGCGAAAATGGCGGAGGATGATCCTTTGGATATGGAGGCTGGTGGGATGAAAAGTGAGGACAAGGGGAACCCTGTCACGGTTCTGGGAGGGAGGGGAAGGGGTGAGGGTAGAGGTGCGGGGAATGGGTCGGACACGGTTGAGGGCCCTGTCAACCACAGTGGGGGGAAATCCTCGGTTGAGGAAAAAGGAGGTCATATCAGAAGCACCGTCATGGAAGGTACATTGAACATTGAGTTCAATAATTTCAGAGCATGACAGCCCCCCACTTTACTTTCATTTTTAGTTATTTTTTCTTCCCTTTTTTTTTTGGCATTCCTTTTTACATTTTTTACAATCTTTTTTTGTATTTATTTCAGTTCATCTTAGTTTGTTCAGTTTGCTCACCCACTGTTTTTTTCAGGTTGTTTTTCTTCAGGTTTGTACTTGCTGATGTTCAATATTCAGTATATTCACACCTAATCTGTACTAATGCTTTGTCTTTCAACACACCATTAACATATTGTTTGCCTTTGCTCCATGACCTTTTGGTCAGCTATGTGGCCTGGTCCAATCTGCACCTTCTCCTTTGTTATCTCTTGCCCAACCCCCACCTCACTTGTTTATAATCTGTGACTTTTCTAATATTTGTCAGTTCCGAAGAAGGGTCACTGACCCGAAACGTTAACTCTGCTTCTCTTTCCACAGATGCTGCCAGACCTGCTGAGTGAATCCAGCATTTCTTGTTTTTGTTTCAGATTTCCAGCATCCGCAGTATTTTGCTTTTACTCAAGGAAGTAGCCTTTTTTAAAATTCATTCATGGGATGTGGGCATCGCTGGCTAGGCCAGCATTTATTGCCCCTCCCTAATTGCCCTTGAAAAGGTGGTGGTGAGCTGTTTTCTTGAACTGCTGCAGTCCATGTGAGGTAGGTACACCCACAGTGCTGTTAGGAAGGGAGTTCCAGGATTTTGACCCGGCGACAGTGAAGGAACGGTGATATAGTTCCAAGTCAGGATGGTGCGTGACTTAGAGGGGAATTTGCAGGTGGTGGTGTTCCCATGCATTTGCTGCCCTTGACCTTCTAGTTGGTAGAAGTCGCGGGATTGGAAGGTGCTGTCTAAGGAGCCTTGGTGCGTTGCTGCAGTACATCTTGTAGATGGTACACACTGCTGCCACTGTGTATCAGTGGTGGAGGGAGTGAATGTTTGTAGATGGGGTGCCAATCAAGCGGGCTGCTTTGTCCTGGATGGTGCCGAGCTTCTTGAGCGTTGTTGGAGCTGCACCCATCCAGGCAAGTGGACAGTATTCCATCACACTCCTGACTTGTGCCTTGTAGATGGTGGACAGGATTTGGGGAATCAGGAGATGAGTTACTCCCCACAGGATTCCTAGCCTCTGACCTGCTCTTGTAGCCACGGTATTTATATGGTTACTCCAGTTCAGTTTCTGGTCAATGGTAGCCCCTAGGATGTTGATAGTGGGGGATTCAGCGATGCTCTTGCCATTGAATGTCAAGGGAGATGGTTTGATTCTCTCTTGTTGGAGATGGTCATTGCCTGACACTTGTGTGGCGCGAATGTTACTTGCCACTTATCAGCCCAAGCCTAGATATTGTCCAGGTCTTGCTGCATTTCTACACGGACTGCTTCAGTATCTGAGGAGTTGTGAACATTACGCAATGATCAGCGAACATCCCAACTTCTGACCTTATGATTGAAGGGAGGTCATTGATGAAGCAGCTGAAGATGGTTGGGCCTCGGACACTACCCTGAGCAACTCCTGCAGTGATATCCTGGAGCTCAGATGATTGACCTCCAACAACCACACCCATCTTCCTTTGCGCTCGCTAGGTATGACTCCAACCAGCGGAGAGTTTTCCCCCTGATTCCCATTGACTTCAGTTTTGCTACGGCTCCTTGATGCTATACTCGGTCAATTGCTGCCTTGATATCAAGGGCAGTCACTCTCACCTCACCTTTTGAGTTCAGCTCTTTTGTCCATGTTTGAACCAAGGCTGTAATGAGGTCAGGAGCTGAGTGGCCCTGGCGGAACCCAAACTGAGCGTCACTGAGCAGGTTATTGCTAAGCAAGTGCTGCTTGATGGCGCTGTTGATAGAAACATAAAAAATAGAAACAAGAGTAGGCCATTTGGCCCTTCGACCTGCACTGCCATTCAATACGATCATGGCTGATTGTCCAAAGTCAGTACCCTGTTCCCGCTTTCTCCCCATATCTCTTGATTCCTTTAGCCCTAAGAACGATATCTAACTCTTTCTTGAATATATTTAATGATTTGGCCTGAACTGCTTTCTGTGGTAGAGAATTCCACAGATTCACCACTCTCTGGGTGAAGAAATCCCTCCTCATCTCAGTCCTAAATGGCTTACCCCTTATCCTTAGATTGTGACCCCTCGTCCTGGACTCCCCCGCCATCGGGAACATCCTTCCTGCATCTGGTCTGTCCCGTGCTGTTAGAATTTTGTAGGTTTCTATGAGATCCCCTCTCATTCTTGTAAACTCTAGCAAATACAAGCCCAATCGACCCAATCTCTCTTCATATGTCAGTCCTACCATCCCAGGAATCAGTCTGGTGAACCTTCACTGCACTCCCTCCATAGCAAGAACATCCTTCCTCAGATAAGGAGACCAAAACTGCACACAATACTCCAGATGTAGTCTCACCAAGGCCTTGTATAATTGCAGCAAGACATCCTTGCTCCTGTACTCAAATCATCTTGCTATGGTCTCGCTGCACCTCCCCCTTTCCCAATCTATCGCCGTTCAGATAATAATCTGCCTTTCTGTTTTTGCCACCAAAGTGGATAACCTCACATTTATCCACATTATACTGCATCTGCCATGTATTTGCCCACTCACTCAACCTGTCCTAATCACACTGGAGCTTCTCTGCATCGTCCTCACAGCTCCCGCTCCCACCCAGCTTTGTGTAATCTGCAAATTTGGATATATTACATTCAATTCCCTCTTCTATATCATTAATATATATTGCGAATAGCTGGGGTCCTAGCACTGATCCCTGTATTACCCCACTAGTCACAGTCTGTCACTCGGAAAAAGACCCGTTTATTCCTACTCTTTGTTTCCTGTCTGCCAACCAGTTCTCTATCCATGTCAGTGCCTTACCCCCAATCCCATGTGCTTTAATTTTGCACGCTAATCTCTTATGTGGAACCTTGTTGAAAGCCTTCTGAAAGTCCAAATCCACCACATCCATTGGTTCTCCCTTATCTATTCTTCTAGTTACATCCTCCCCTCTACGTTGCTTTCATAGATCTCACCAAAGCATTTAACCTCGTCAGCATACGTCGTCCTTTCAGACTATTAGCAAAGATCGGATGTCCACCAAAGCTACTAAGTATCATCACCTCCTTCCATGACAATATGAAAGGCACAATTCAGCATAGCGGTGCCTCATCAGACCCCTTTCCTATCCTGAGTGGCGTGAAACAGGGCTGTGTTCTCGCACCTACACTGTTTGGGATCTTCTTCTCCCTGCTGCTCTCACATGCATTCAAGTCTTCAGAAGAAGGAATTTTCCTCCACACAAGATCAGATGGCAGGTTGTTCAACCTTGCCCGTCTTAGAGTGAAGACCAAAGTACGGAAGGTCCTCATCAGGGAACTCCTCTTTGCTGACGATGCTGCATTAACATCCCACACAGAAGTGGCACAGTGGCGCAGTGGTTAGCACCGCAGCCTCACAGCTCCAGCAACCCGGGTTTGGTTCTGGGTACTGCCTGTGCGGAGTTTGCAAGTTCTCCCTGTGACTGTGTGGGTTTCTGCTGGGTGCTCCGGTTTTATCCCACAGCCAAAGACTTGCAGGTTGATAGGTAAATTGACCATTATAAATTGCCCCTTGTGTAGTTAGGTGGTAGAAGAATGGTGGGGATGTGGTAGGGAATATGGGATTAATGTAGGATTAGTATAAATGGGTGGTTGTTGGTCAGCACAGACTCAGTGGGCCGAAGGGCCTGTTTCAGTGCTGTATCTCTCTATGACTCAAAGAGCGTCTGCAGAGACTCATCGACAGGATTGTGGCTGCCTGCAACGAATTTGGCCTAATCATCAGCCTCAAGAAAACGAACATCATGGGACAGGCTGTCAGAAATGCTCCATCCATCAATATCGGTGACCACGCTCTGGAAGTGGTTCTAGAGTTCACCTACCTAGGCTCAACTATCACCAGTAACCTGTCTCTCGATGCAGAAATCAACAAGCGCATGGGAAAGGCGTCTGCTGCTATGTCCAGACTGGCCAAGAGGTTGTGGGAAAATGGCGCACTGACACAGAACACAAAAGTCCAAGTGTATCAAGCCTGTGTCCTCAGTAACTTGCTCTATGGCAGCAAGGCCTGGACAACGCTTGTCAGCCAAGAGCGACGTCTCAATTCATTCCATCTGCGCTCCCTCTGGAGAATCTTTGGCATGATGTGGCAGGACCGTATCTCCAACACAGAAGTCCTCAAGGTGGCCAACATTCCCAGCATATACACCTTACTGTGCCAGCAGCGATTGAGATGGCTTGGCCATGTGAGCTGCATGGAAGATGGCAGGATCCCTTATGACACATTGTACAGCGAGCTCATCACTGGGATCAGACCCACCAGCCGTCCATGTCTCCGCTTTAAAGACGTCTGCAAACGCGACATGAAGTCCTGTGACATTGACCACAAGTCGTGGGAGTCAGTTGCCAGTGATCGCCAGAGCTGGCGGACAGCCATAAAGGCGGGGCTAAAGAGTGGCGAGTTGAAGAGACTTAGCTGTTGGCAGGAAAAACGACAGAAGCGCAAGGAGAGAGCCAACTGTGTAACAGCCCTGACAACCAGTTTTATCTGCAGTACCTGCGGAAGAGTCTGTCCCTCTAGAATTGGCCTTTATAGCCACTCCAGGCGCTGCTTCACAAACCACTGACCACCTCTAGGCACTTACCCATTGTCTCTCGAGACAAGGAGGCCAAAGAAGAAGTTACATCCTCAAAATATTCCAGTAGATTTGTCAAGCATGATTTCCCTTTCGTAAATCCATGTTGACTTTGTCCGATCATGTCATAGTTTCCCAAGAGTACTGCTATTACATCTTTTAATATGGATTCTAGCATTTTCCCCACTACTAATGTCAGGCTAACCAGTCCATAATTCCATGTTTTCTCTCTGCCTCCTTTTTTAAATAGTGGGGTTACATTAGCCACCTCCAATCCGTTGGAACTGTTCCAGAGTCTATAGAATTTCGAAAAATGACCAGCAATGCATCTAATATTTCACACAAGTGCCAGGCAATGACCATCTCCAACAAGAGAGAATCTAATCATCTCCCCTTGACATTCAATGGCATTTGGGAGGAACTGAGAATGTGAGAGAGTTGGAGAGACTGAGAGTGCGAGACAATTGAGGGGTACTGAGAGTGTGAGAGTGTTGGGGGGACTGACAGTGTGGGAGAGTTGGGGGGAACTGAGAGTGTGAGATAGCTGGAGGGGGGGGAACTGAATGTGTGAGAGAGTTGGGGAGACTGAGAGTGTGAGAAAGTTAGGGGGAACTGAGAATGTGAGAGAGTTGGGGGGACAGAGTGTGTGAGAGAGTTGGACTGACTGAGAGTGTGTGAGAGTTGGTGGGAACGGAGAGTGTGAGAGATTTGGGGTGACTGAGAGTGTGAGAGAATTGGGTGGTACTGAGAGTGTGACAGATTTGGGGGAACTGAGAGTGAGAGAGAGTTGGGGGGAACTGAGTGTGTGAGAGAATTGGAGAGAACTGAGACTGTGAGAGAGTTGGGGGGAACTGAGAGTATGAGAATTGAAGAGAACTGAGAGTGTGAGAGATTTGGGGTAACTGAGAGTGTGAGAGAGTTGGGTGGTACTGGGAGTGTGAGAGAGTTGGGGTGAACTGAGAGTGAAAGAGAGTTGGGGGGAACTGAGATTGTGAGAGTGTTGGGGGTGACTGAGAGTGTGAGAGAGTTGGGTGGTACTGAGAGTTTGAGAGAGTTGGGTGGTACTGAGAGTGTGAAAGAGTTGGGTGGTACTGAGAGTGTGAGAGAGTTGGGTGGTACTGAGAGTGTGAGAGAGTTGGGTGGTACTGAGAGTGTGAGAGAGTTGGGGGAACTGAGAGTGTGAGAGAGTTGGGGGAACTGAGAGTGTGAGAGAGTTGAGGGAACCGAGAGTGTGAGAGAGTTGGGAGGAACTGAGAGTGTGAGAGAATTGGAGAGAACTGAGAGTGTGAGAGAGTTGGGAGGAACTGAGAGTGTGAGAGAATTGGAGAGAACTGAGAGTGTGAGAGGGTTGGGGGGGGTGGGGAACTGAAAGTGTGAGAGAGTTGGGAGGAACTGAGACTGTGAGAGAGTTGAAGGAACTGAGAGTACGAGAGAATTGGAGAGAACTGAGAGTGTGAGAGAGTTGGGGGAACTGAGAGTGTGAGAGAGTTGGGGGAACTGAGAGTGTGAGAGATTTGGGGTGACTGAGAGTATGAGAGAGTTGAGTGGTACTGAGAGTGTGAGAGAGTTGGGTGGTACTGAGAGTGTGAGAGAGTTGGGGGGAACTGAGAGTGTGAGAGAGTTGGGAGAACTGAGAGGGTGAGAGAGTTGAGTGGCACTGAGAGTGTGAGAGAGTTGGGAGGAACTGAGAGCATGAGAGTATTGCAGAGAACTGAGAGTGGGACAGAGTTGGAGGGGGGAACTGAGAGTGTGCGGGAGTTGGGGGAACTGAAAGTGTAAGATACTTGGGGGAACTGAAAGTGTAAGATACTTGGGGGAACTGAGAGTGTGAGAGAGTTGGGAGGAACTGAGACTGTGAGAGAGTTGGGGGGAACTGAGAGCGTGACAGAGTTGAGGGAAGTGAGAGTGTGAGAGAGTTGGGGGAACTGACAGTGTGAGATACTTGGAGGAACTGAGAGTGTGAGAGACTTGGGGAACTGAAAGTGTGAGAGAGATGGGGGAACTGAGAGTGTGAGAGACTTGGGGGAACTGAAAGTGTGAGAGAGTTGGGGGAACTGACAGTGTGAGATACTTGGAGGAACTGAGAGTGTGAGAGACTTGGGGAACTGAAAGTGTGAGAGAGATGGGGGAACTGAGAGTGTGAGAGAGTTGGGGGAACTGAGAGTGTGAGAGAGTTGGAGGGGGGAACTGTGAGTGTGAGAGAGTTGGAGGGACTGAGAGTGTGTGTGTTGAGGGGTACTGAGAGTGTGAGAGAGTTGGGGGAACTGAAAGTGTAAGATACTTGGGGGAACTGAAAGTGTGAGAGAGTTGGGAGGAACTGAGACTGTGAGAGAGTTGGGGGGAACTGAGAGCGTGACAGAGTTGAGGGAAGTGAGAGTGTGAGAGAGTTGGGGGAACTGACAGTGTGAGATACTTGGAGGAACTGAGAGTGTGAGAGACTTGGGGAACTGAAAGTGTGAGAGAGATGGGGGAACTGAGAGTGTGAGAGACTTGGGGGAACTGAAAGTGTGAGAGAGATGGGGGAACTGAGAGTGTGAGAGAGTTGGGGGAACTGAGAGTGTGAGAGAGTTGGAGGGGGGAACTGAGAGTGTGAGAGAGTTGGAGGGACTGAGAGTGTGTGTGTTGAGGGGTACTGAGAGTGTGAGAGAGTTGGAGGGGGAGAACTGAGAGTGTGAGATAGTTGAGGGAACTGAGAATATGAGAGAATTGAAGAGAACTGAGAATGGGAGAGAGTTGGAGGAGGGAACTGAGAGTGTGCGAGCATTGGGGGAACTGAGAGTGTGAGATACTTGGGGGAACTGAGAGTGTGAGAGAGTTGGAGGGGGGAACTGAAAGTGTGAGAGAGTTGGGAGGAAGTGAGACTGTGAGAGAGTTGAGGGAACTGAGAGTATGAGAGATTTGGAGAGAACTGAGAGTGTGAGAAAGTTGGGGAAACTGAGAGCGTGAGATACTTGGGGGAATTGAGAGTGAGAGAGAGTTGGGGGAACTGAGAGTGTGAGAGAGTTGGGAGGAACTGAGACTGTGAGAGAGTTGAGGGAACTAAGAGTATGAGAGATTTGGAGAGAACTGAGAGTGTGAGAGAGTTGGGGAAACTGAGAGTGTGAGAGAGTTGGGGGTAACTGAGAGTGTGAGAGAGTTGGGAGGAACTGAGAGTGTGAGAGAGTTGGAGGAACTGAGAGTGTGAGAGAGTTGGGGGAACTGAGAGTGTGAGAGAGATGGGGAACTGAGAGTGTGAGGGAGTTGGGGGAACTGAGAGTGTGAGAGAGTTGGGGGAACTGAGAGTGTGAGAGAGATGGGGAACTGAGAGTGTGAGGGAGTTGGGGGAACTGAGAGTGTGAGAGAGTTGGGGGAACTGAGATTGCGAGAGAGTTGGGAGGAACTGAGACTGTGAGAGAGTTGAGGGAACTAAGAGTATGAGAGTTTTGGAGAGAACTGAGAGTGTGAGAGAGTTGGGGAAACTGAGAGTGTGAGAGAGTTGGGGAACTGAGAGTGTGAGGGAGTTGGGGGAACTGAGAGTGTGAGAGAGTTGGGGAACTGAGAGTGTGAGAGAGTTGGGGGAACTGAGAGCATGAGATACTTGGGGGAACTGAAAGTGTGAGAGAGTTGGGAGGAACTGAGACTGTGAGAGAGTTGGAGGGGGGAACTGTGAGTGTGAGAGAGTTGGGGGAACTGAGAGTGTGAGAGAGATGGGGAACTGAGAGTGTGAGAGAGTTGGGGGAACTGAGAGTGTGAGAGAGTTGAGGGAACTAAGAGTATGAGAGATTTGGAGAGAACTGAGAGTGTGAGAGAGTTGGGGAACTGAGAGTGTGAGGGAGTTGGGGGAACTGAGAGTGTGAGGGAGTTGGGGGAACTGAGAGTGTGAGAGAGTTGGGGAACTGAGAGTGTGAGGGAGTTGGGGGAACTGAGAGTGTGAGAGAGTTGGGGGAACTGAGAGTGTGAGAGAGTTGGGAGGAACTGAGAGTGTGAGAGAGTTGGAGGGACTGAGAGTGTGTGTGTTGAGGGGTACTGAGAGTGTGAGAGAGTTGGAGGGGGTGAACTGAGAATGTGAGAGACTTGGGAGGAACTGAGACTGTGAGAGAGTTGAGGGAACTGAGAATATGAGAGAATTGAAGAGAACTGAGAGTGGGAGAGAGTTGGAGGAGGGAACTGAGAGTGTGAGAGAGTTGGGGGAACTGAGAGCATGAGATACTTGGGGGAACTGAAAGTGTGAGAGAGTTGGGAGGAACTGAGAGTGTGAGAGAGTTGAGGGAACTAAGAGTATGAGAGATTTGGAGAGAACTGAGAGTGTAAGAGAGTTGGGGAAACTGAGAGTGTGAGAGAGTTGGAGGGGGGAACGGTGAGTGTGAGAGTGTTCGGGGAACTGAGAGTGTGAGAGAGTTGGGGGAACTGAGAGTGTGAGAGATTTGGGGTGACTGAGAGTATGAGAGAGTTGAGTGGTACTGAGAGTGTGAGAGAGTTGGGGGAACTGAGAGGGTGAGAGAGTTGAGTGGCACTGAGAGTGTGAGAGAGTTGGGAGGAACTGAGAGCATGAGAGTATTGCAGAGAACTGAGAGTGGGACAGAGTTGGAGGGGGGAACTGAGAGTGTGCGGGAGTTGGGGGAACTGAAAGTGTAAGATACTTGGGGGAACTGAAAGTGTAAGATACTTGGGGGAACTGAGAGTGTGAGAGAGTTGGGGGGAACTGAGAGCGTGACAGAGTTGAGGGAAGTGAGAGTGTGAGAGAGTTGGGGGAACTGACAGTGTGAGATACTTGGAGGAACTGAGAGTGTGAGAGACTTGGGGAACTGAAAGTGTGAGAGAGATGGGGGAACTGAGAGTGTGAGAGAGTTGGGGGAACTGAAAGTGTGAGAGAGATGGGGGAACTGAGAGTGTGAGAGAGTTGGGGGAACTGAGAGTGTGAGAGAGTTGGAGGGGGGAACTGTGAGTGTGAGAGAGTTGGAGGGACTGAGAGTGTGTGTGTTGAGGGGTACTGAGACTGTGAGAGAGTTGGAGGGGGAGAACTGAGAGTGTGAGATAGTTGAGGGAACTGAGAATATGAGAGAATTGAAGAGAACTGAGAATGGGAGAGAGTTGGAGGATGGAACTGAGAGTGTGCGAGCATTGGGGGAACTGAGAGTGTGAGATACTTGGGGGAACTGAGAGTGTGAGAGAGTTGGAGGGGGGAACTGAAAGTGTGAGAGAGTTGGGAGGAAGTGAGACTGTGAGAGAGTTGAGGGAACTGAGAGTATGAGAGATTTGGAGAGAACTGAGAGTGTGAGAGAGTTGGGGAAACTGAGAGCGTGAGATACTTGGGGGAATTGAGAGTGAGAGAGAGTTGGGGGAACTGAGAGTGTGAGAGAGTTGGGAGGAACTGAGACTGTGAGAGAGTTGAGGGAACTAAGAGTATGAGAGATTTGGAGAGAACTGAGAGTGTGAGAGAGTTGGGGAAACTGAGAGTGTGAGAGAGTTGGGGGTAACTGAGAGTGTGAGAGAGTTGGGAGGAACTGAGAGTGTGAGAGAGTTGGAGGGGGGAACTGTGAGTGTGAGAGAGTTGGGGGAACTGAGAGTGTGAGAGAGTTGGGGGAACTGAGAGTGTGAGAGAGATGGGGAACTGAGAGTGTGAGGGAGTTGGGGGAACTGAGAGTGTGAGAGAGTTGGGGGAACTGAGATTGTGAGAGAGTTGGGAGGAACTGAGACTGTGAGAGAGTTGAGGGAATTAAGAGTATGAGAGTTTTGGAGAGAACTGAGAGTGTGAGAGAGTTGGGGAAACTGAGAGTGTGAGAGAGTTGGGGAACTGAGGGTGTGAGGGAGTTGGGGGAACTGAGAGTGTGAGAGAGTTGGGGGAACTGAGAGTGTGAGAGAGTTGGGAGGAACTGAGAGTGTGAGAGAGTTGGAGGGGGGAACTGTGAGTGTGAGAGAGTTGGAGGGACTGAGAGTGTGTGTGTTGAGGGGTATTGAGAGTGTGAGAGAGTTGGAGGGGGTGAACTGAGAATGTGAGAGACTTGGGAGGAACTGAGACTGTGAGAGAGTTGAGGGAACTGAGAATATGAGAGAATTGAAGAGAACTGAGAGTGGGAGAGAGTTGGAGGAGGGAACTGAGAGTGTGAGAGAGTTGGGGGAACTGAGAGCATGAGATACTTGGGGGAACTGAAAGTGTGAGAGAGTTGGGAGGAACTGAGACTGTGAGAGAGTTGGAGGGGGGAACTGTGAGTGTGAGAGAGTTGGGGGAACTGAGAGTGTGAGAGAGTTGGGGAACTGAGAGTGTGAGGGAGTTGGGGGAACTGAGAGTGTGAGAGAGTTGGGGGAACTGAGAGTGTGAGAGAGTTGGGAGGAACTGAGAGTGTGAGAGAGTTGGGGAACTGAGAGTGTGAGGGAGTTGGGGGAACTGAGAGTGTGAGAGAGTTGGGGGAACTGAGAGTGTGAGAGAGTTGGGAGGAACTGAGAGTGTGAGAGAGTTGGAGGGGGGAACTGTGAGTGTGAGAGAGTTGGAGGGACTGAGAGTGTGTGTGTTGAGGGGTACTGAGAGTGTGAGAGAGTTGGAGGGGGTGAACTGAGAATGTGAGAGACTTGGGAGGAACTGAGACTGTGAGAGAGTTGAGGGAACTGAGAATATGAGAGAATTGAAGAGAACTGAGAGTGGGAGAGAGTTGGAGGAGGGAACTGAGAGTGTGAGAGAGTTGGGGGAACTGAGAGCATGAGATACTTGGGGGAACTGAAAGTGTGAGAGAGTTGGAGGGGGGAACTGTGAGTGTGAGAGTGTTGGGGGAACTGAGAGTGTGAGAGAGTTGGGGGAACTGAGAGTGTGAGAGAGTTGGGGGAACTGAGAGTGTGAGAGAGTTGGGAGGAACTTAGAGTGTGAGAGTGTTGAGGGAACTAAGAGTATGAGAGATTTGGAGAGAACTGAGAGTGTGAGAGAGTTGGGGAAACTGAGAGTGTGAGAGAGTTGGGGAACTAAGAGTATGAGAGATTTGGAGAGAACTGAGAGTGTGAGAGAGTTGGGGAACTGAGAGTGTGAGGGAGTTGGGGGAACTGAGAGTGTGAGAGAGTTGGGGGAACTGAGAGTGTGAGAGAGTTGGGGGAACTGAGAGCGTGAGAGAGATGGGGAACTGAGAGTGTGAGAGAGTTGGGGGAACTGAGAGTGTGAGAGAGTTGGGAGGAACTGAGAGTGTGAGAGAGATGGAGGGGGGAACTGTGAGTGTGAGAGAGTTGGAGGGACTGAGAGTGTGTGTGTTGAGGGGTACTGAGAGTGTGAGAGAGTTGGAGGGGGTGAACTGAGAATGTGAGAGACTTGGGAGGAACTGAGACTGTGAGAGAATTGAGGAAACTGAGAATATGAGAGAATTGAAGAGAACTGAGAGTGGGAGAGAGTTGGAGGAGGGAACTGAGAGTGTGAGAGAGTTGGGGGAACTGAGAGCATGAGATACTTGGCCGAACTGAAAGTGTGAGAGAGTTGGGAGGAACTGAGACTGTGAGGGAGTTGAGGGATCTAAGAGTATGAGAGATTTGGAGAGAACTGAGAGTGTGAGAGAGTTGGGGAACTGAGAGTGTGAGAGAGTTGGGGAACTGAGAGTGTGAGAGATTTGGAGAGAACTGAGAGTGTGAGAGAGTTTGGGAAACTGAGAGTGTGAGAGAGTTGGGGAACTGAGAGTGTGAGAGATTTGGAGAGAACTGAGAGTGTGAGAGAGTTTGGGAAACTGAGAGTGTGAGAGAGTTGGGGAACTGAGAGTGTGAGAGATTTGGAGAGAACTGAGAGTGTGAGAGAGTTGGGGAAACTGAGAGTGTGAGAGAGTTGGGGAACTGAGAGTGTGAGGGAGTTGGGGGAACTGAGAATGTGAGAGAGTTGGGGGAACTGAGAGTGTGAGAGAGATGGGGAACTGAGAGTGTGAGGGAGTTGGGGGTACTGAGAGTGTGAGAGAGTCGGAGGGGGTGAACTGAGAATGTGAGAGAGTTGGGAGGAACTGAGACTGTGAGAGAGTTGAGGGAACTGAGAATATGAGAGAATTGAAGAGAACTGAGAGTGGGAGAGAGTTGGAGGAGGGAACTGAGAGTGTGAGAGAGTTGGGGGAACTGAGAGCATGAGATACTTGGGGAAACTGAAAGTGTGAGAGAGTTGGGAGGAACTGAGACTGTGAGAGAGTTGAGGGAACTGAGAATATGAGAGAATTGAAGAGAACTGAGAGTGTGAGAGAGTTGGGGGAAACTGAGAGTGTGAGAGAGTTGGAGGAACTGAGAGTGTGTGTGTTGAGGGGTACTAAGAGTGTGAGAGAGTCGGAGGGGGTGAACTGAGAATGTGAGAGAGTTGGGAGGAACTGAGAGTGTGTGTGTTGAGGGGTACTGAGAGTGTGAGAGAGTCGGAGGGGGTGAACTGAGAATGTGAGAGAGTTGGGAGGAACTGAGACTGTGAGAGAGTTGAGGGAACTGAGAATATGAGAGAATTGAAGAGAACTGAGAGTGGGAGAGAGTTGGAGGAGGGAACTGAGAGTGTGAGAGAGTTGGGGGAACTGAGAGCATGAGATACTTGGGGGAACTGAAAGTGTGAGAGAGTTGGGAGGAACTGAGACTGTGAGAGAGTTGGAGGGGGGAACTGTGAGTGTGAGAGAGTTGGGGGAACTGAGAGTGTGAGAGAGTTTGGGGAACTGAGAGTGTGAGAGAGATGGGGAACTGAGAGTGTGAGGGAGTTGGGGGAACTGAGAGTGTGAGAGAGTTGGGGGAACTGAGAGTGTGAGAGAGTTGGGAGGAACTGAGACTGTGAGAGAGTTGAGGGAACTAAGAGTATGAGAGATTTGGAGAGAACTGAGAGTGTGAGAGAGTTGGGGAAACTGAGAGTGTGAGAGAGTTGGGGAACTGAGAGTGTGAGGGAGTTGGAGGGGGGATCTGTGAGTGTGAGAGAGTTGGAGGGACTGAGAGTGTGTGTGTTGAGGGGTATTGAGAGTGTGAGAGAGTTGGAGGGGGTGAACTGAGAATGTGAGAGACTTGGGAGGAACTGAGACTGTGAGAGAGTTGAGGGAACTGAGAATATGAGAGAATTGAAGAGAACTGAGAGTGTGAGAGAGTTGGAGGAGGGAACTGAAAGTGTGAGAGAGTTGGAGGAACTGAGAGCATGAGATACTTGGGGGAACTGAAAGTGTGAGAGAGTTGGGAGGAACTGAGACTGTGAGAGAGTTGAGGGAACTGAGAATATGAGAGAATTGAAGAGAACTGAGAGTGGGAGAGAGTTGGAGGAGGTAACTGAGAGTGTGAGAGAGTTGGGGGAACTGAGAGCATGAGATACTTGGGGGAACTGAAAGTGTGAGAGAGTTGGGAGGAACTGAGACTGTGAGAGAGTTGGGGAACTGTGAGTGTGAGAGAGTTGGGGGAACTGAGAGTGTGAGAGAGTTGGGGGAACTGAGAGTGTGAGAGAGATGGGGAACTGAGAGTGTGAGGGAGTTGGGGGAACTGAGAGTGTGAGAGAGTTGGGGGAACTGAGAGTGTGAGGGAGTTGGGGGAACTGAGAGTGTGAGAGAGTTGGGGGAACTGAGAGTGTGAGAGAGTTGGGAGGAACTGAGACTGTGAGAGAGTTGGGGGAACTGAGAGTGTGAGAGAGTTGGGGGAACTGAGAGTGTGAGGGAGTTGGGGGAACTGAGAGTGTGAGAGAGTTGGGGGAACTGAGAGTGTGAGAGAGTTGGGAGGAACTGAGAGTGTGAGAGAGTTGGAGGGGAGAACTGTGAGTGTGAGAGAGTTGGAGGGACTGAGAGTGTGTGTGTTGAGGGGTACTGAGAATGTGAGAGACTTGGGAGGAACTGAGACTGTGAGAGAGTTGAGGGAACTGAGAATATGAGAGAATTGAAGAGAACTGAGAGTGGGAGAGAGTTGGAGGAGGGAACTGAGAGTGTGAGAGAGTTGGGGGAACTGAGAGCATGAGATACTTGGGGGAACTGAAAGTGTGAGAGAGTTGGGAGGAACTGAGACTGTGAGAGAGTTGAGGGAACTGAGAATATGAGAGAATTGAAGAGAACTGAGAGTGGGAGAGAGTTGGAGGAGGTAACTGAGAGTGTGAGAGAGTTGGGGGAACTGAGAGCATGAGATACTTGGGGGAACTGAAAGTGTGAGAGAGGTGGGAGGAACTGAGACTGTGAGAGAGTTGGGGAACTGTGAGTGTGAGAGAGTTGGGGGAACTGAGAGTGTGAGAGAGTTGGGGGAACTGAGAGTGTGAGAGAGTTGGGGGAACTGAGAGTGCGAGAGAGATGGGGAACTGAGAGTGTGAGGGAGTTGGGGGAACTGAGAGTGTGAGAGAGTTGGGGGAACTGAGAGTGTGAGCGAGTTGGGGGAACTGAGAGTGTGAGAGAGTTGGGGGAACTGAGAGTGTGAGAGAGTTGGGAGGAACTGAGACTGTGAGAGAGTTGGGGGAACTGAGAGTGTGAGAGAGTTGGGGGAACTGAGAGTGTGAGGGAGTTGGGGGAACTGAGAGTGTGAGAGAGTTGGGGGAACTGAGAGTGTGAGAGAGTTGGGAGGAACTGAGAGTGTGAGAGAGTTGGAGGGGGGAACTGTGAGTGTGAGAGAGTTGGAGGGACTGAGAGTGTGTGTGTTGAGGGGTACTGAGAATGTGAGAGACTTGGGAGGAACTGAGACTGTGAGAGAGTTGAGGGAACTGAGAATATGAGAGAATTGAAGAGAACTGAGAGTGGGAGAGAGTTGGAGGAGGGAACTGAGAGTGTGAGAGAGTTGGGGGAACTGAGAGCATGAGATACTTGGGGGAACTGAAAGTGTGAGAGAGTTGGGAGGAACTGAGACTGTGAGAGAGTTGGGGAAACTGAGAGTGTGAGAGAGTTGGGGGAACTGAGAGTGTGAGAGAGTTGGGAGGAACTGAGACTGTGAGAGAGTTGAGGGAACTAAGAGTATGAGAGATTTGGAGAGAACTGAGAGTGTAAGAGAGTTGGGGAAACTGAGAGTGTGAGAGAGTTGGAGGGGGGAACTGTGAGTGTGAGAGTGTTGGGGGAACTGAGAGTGTGAGAGAGTTGGGGGAACTGAGAGTGTGAGAGAGTTGGGGGAACTGAGAGTGTGAGGGAGTTGGGGGAACTGAGAGTGTGAGAGAGTTGGGGGAACTGAGAGTGTGAGAGAGTTGGGAGGAACTGAGAGTGTGAGAGAGATGGAGGGGGGAACTGTGAGTGTGAGAGAGTTGGAGGGACTGAGAGTGTGTGTGTTGAGGGGTACTGAGAGTGTGAGAGAGTTGGAGGGGGTGAACTGAGAATGTGAGAGACTTGGGAGGAACTGAGACTGTGAGAGAGTTGAGGAAACTGAGAATATGAGAGAATTGAAGAGAACTGAGAGTGGGAGAGAGTTGGAGGAGGGAACTGAGAGTGTGAGAGAGTTGGGGGAACTGAGAGCATGAGATACTTGGGGGAACTGAAAGTGTGAGAGAGTTGGGAGGAACTGAGACTGTGAGAGAGTTGAGGGATCTAAGAGTATGAGAGATTTGGAGAGAACTGAGAGTGTGAGAGAGTTTGGGAAACTGAGAGTGTGAGAGAGTTGGGGGTACTGAGAGTGTGAGAGATTTGGAGAGAACTGAGAGTGTGAGAGAGTTGGGGAAACTGAGAGTGTGAGAGAGTTGGGGAACTGAGAGTGTGAGGGAGTTGGGGGAACTGAGAATGTGAGAGAGTTGGGGGAACTGAGAGTGTGAGAGAGATGGGGAACTGAGAGTGTGAGGGAGTTGGGGGTACTGAGAGTGTGAGAGAGTCGGAGGGGGTGAACTGAGAATATGAGAGAATTGAAGAGAACTGAGAGTGGGAGAGAGTTGGAGGAGGGAACTGAGAGTGTGAGAGAGTTGGGGGAACTGAGAGCATGAGATACTTGGGGGAACTGAAAGTGTGAGAGAGTTGGGAGGAACTGAGACTGTGAGAGAGTTGAGGGAACTAAGAGTATGAGAGATTTGGAGAGAACTGAGAGTGTGAGAGAGTTGGGGAAACTGAGAGTGTGAGAGAGTTGGAGGGGGGAACTGTGAGTGTGAGAGTGTTGGGGGAACTGAGAATGTGAGAGAGTTGGGGGAACTGAGAGTGTGTGTGTTGAGGGGTACTGAGAGTGTGAGAGAGTCGGAGGGGGTGAACTGAGAATGTGAGAGAGTTGGGAGGAACTGAGACTGTGAGAGAGTTGAGGGAACTGAGAATATGAGAGAATTGAAGAGAACTGAGAGTGGGAGAGAGTTGGAGGAGGGAACTGAGAGTGTGAGAGAGTTGGGGGAACTGAGAGCATGAGATACTTGGGGGAACTGAAAGTGTGAGAGAGTTGGGAGGAACTGAGACTGTGAGAGAGTTGGAGGGGGGAACTGAGAGTGTGAGAGAGTTGGGAGGAACTGAGACTGTGAGAGAGTTGAGGGAACTGAGAATATGAGAGAATTGAAGAGAACTGAGAGTGGGAGAGAGTTGGAGGAGGGAACTGAGAGTGTGAGAGAGTTGGGGGAACTGAGAGCATGAGATACTTGGGGGAACTGAAAGTGTGAGAGAGTTGGGTGGAACTGAGACTGTGAGAGAGTTGGAGGGGGGAACTGAGAGTGTGAGAGAGTTGGGGAAACTGAGAGTGTGAGAGAGTTGGGGAACTGAGAGTGTGAGGGAGTTGGGGGAACTGAGAGTGTGAGAGAGTTGGGGGAACTGAGAGTGTGAGAGTGTTGGGAGGAACTGAGAGTGTGAGAGAGTTGGAAGGGGGAACTGTGAGTGTGAGAGAGTTGGAGGGACTGAGAGTGTGTGTGTTGAGGGGTACTGAGAGTGTGAGAGAGTTGGAGGGGGTGAACTGAGAATGTGAGAGACTTGGGAGGAACTGAGACTGTGAGAGAGTTGAGGGAACTGAGAATATGAGAGAATTGAAGAGAACTGAGAGTGGGAGAGAGTTGGAGGAGGGAACTGAAAGTGTGAGAGAGTTGGGAGGAACTGAGACTGTGAGAGAGTTGAGGGAACTAAGAGTATGAGAGATTTGGAGAGAACTGAGAGTGTGAGATAGTTGGGGAAACTGAGAGTGTGAGAGAGTTGGAGGGGGGAACTGTGAGTGTGAGAGTGTTGGGGGAACTGAGAGTGTGAGAGAGTTGGGGGAACTGAGAGTGTGAGAGAGTTGGGGGAACTGAGAGTGTGAGAGAGATGGGGAACTGAGAGTGTGAGGGAGTTGGGGGAACTGAGAGTGTGAGAGAGTTGGGGGAACTGAGAGTGTGAGAGAGTTGGGAGGAACTGAGACTGTGAGAGAGTTGAGGGAACTGAGAGTATGAGAGATTTGGAGAGAACTGAGAGTGTGAGAGAGTTGAGGAAACTGAGAGTGTGAGAGAGTTGGGGAACTGAGAGTGTGAGGGAGTTGGGGGAACTGAGAGTGTGAGGGAGTTGGGGGAACTGAGAGTGTGAGAGAGATGGGGAACTGAGAGTGTGAGGGAGTTGGGGGTACTGAGAGTGTGAGAGAGTTGGAGGGGGTGAACTGAGAATGTTAGAGACTTGGGAGGAACTGAGACTGTGAGAGAGTTGAGGAAACTGAGAATATGAGAGAATTGAAGAGAACTGAGAGTGTGAGAGAGTTGGGGGAACTGAGAGCATGAGATACTTGGGGAAACTGAAAGTGTGAGAGAGTTGGGAGGAACTGAGACTGTGAGAGAGTTGAGGGAACTAAGAGTATGAGAGATTTGGAGAGAACTGAGAGTGTGAGAGAGTTGAAGAGAACTGAGAGTGGGAGAGAGTTGGAGGAGGGAACTGAGAGTGTGAGAGAGTTGAGGGAACTAAGAGTGTGAGAGAGTTGGGGAAACTGAGAGTGTGAGAGAGTTGGAGGGGGGAACTGTGAGTGTGAGAGTGTTGGGGGAACTGAGAATGTGAGAGAGTTGGGGGAACTGAGAGTGTGTGTGTTGAGGGGTACTGAGAGTGTGAGAGAGTCGGAGGGGGTGAACTGAGAATGTGAGAGACTTGGGAGGAACTGAGACTGTGAGAGAGTTGAGGGAACTGAGAATATGAGAGAATTGAAGAGAACTGAGAGTGGGAGAGAGTTGGAGGAGGGAACTGAGAGTGTGAGAGAGTTGGGGGAACTGAGAGCATGAGATACTTGGGGGAACTGAAAGTGTGAGAGAGTTGGGAGGAACTGAGACTGTGAGAGAGTTGGAGGGGGAACTGTGAGTGTGAGAGAGTTGGGGGAACTGAGAGTGTGAGAGAGTTGGGGGAACTGAGAGTGTGAGAGGGATGGGGAACTGAGAGTGTGAGGGAGTTGGGGGAACTGAGAGTGTGAGAGAGTTGGGGCAACTGAGAGTGTGAGAGAGTTGGGAGGAACTGAGACTGTGAGAGAGTTGAGGGAACTAAGAGTATGAGAGATTTGGAGAGAACTGAGAGTGTGAGAGAGTTGGGGAAACTGAGAGTGTGAGAGAGTTGGGGAACTGAGAGTGTGAGGGAGTTGGGGGAACTGAGAGTGTGAGAGAGTTGGGGGAACTGAGAGTGTGAGAGAGTTGGGGAAACTGAGAGTGTGAGAGAGTTGGGGAACTGAGAGTGTGAGGGAGTTGGGGGAACTGAGAGTGTGAGAGAGTTGGGGGAACTGAGAGTGTGAGAGAGTTGGGGAACTGAGAGTGTGAGGGAGTTGGGGGAACTGAGAGTGTGAGAGAGTTGGGGAACTGAGACTGTGAGGGAGTTGGGGGAACTGAGAGTGTGAGAGAGTTGGAGGGGGGAACTGTGAGTGTGAGAGAGTTGGAGGGACTGAGAGTGTGTGTGTTGAGGGGTATTGAGAGTGTGAGAGAGTTGGAGGGGGTGAACTGAGAATGTGAGAGACTTGGGAGGAACTGAGACTGTGAGAGAGTTGAGGGAACTGAGAATATGAGAGAATTGAAGAGAACTGAGAGTGGGAGAGAGTTGGAGGAGGGAACAGAGAGTGTGAGAGAGTTGGGGGAACTGAGAGCATGAGATACTTGGGGGAACTGAAAGTGTGAGAGAGTTGGGAGGAACTGAGACTGTGAGAGAGTTGGAGGGGGGACCTGTGAGTGTGAGAGAGTTGGGGGAACTGAGAGTGTGAGAGAGTTGGGGGAACTGAGAGTGTGAGAGAGATGGGGAACTGAGAGTGTGAGGGAGTTGGGGGAACTGAGAGTGTGAGAGAGTTGGGGGAACTGAGAGTGTGAGAGAGTTGGGAGGAACTGAGACTGTGAGAGAGTTGAGGGAACTAAGAGTATGAGAGATTTGGAGAGAACTGAGAGTGTGAGAGAGTTGGGGAAACTGAGAGTGTGAGAGAGTTGGGGAACTGAGAGTGTGAGGGAGTTGGGGGAACTGAGAGTGTGAGAGAGTTGGGGGAACTGAGAGTGTGAGAGAGTTGGGAGGAACTGAGAGTGTGAGAGAGTTGGAGGGGGGAACTGTGAGTGTGAGAGAGTTGGAGGGACTGAGAGTGTGTGTGTTGAGGGGTACTGAGAGTGTGAGAGAGTTGGAGGGGGTGAACTGAGAATGTGAGAGACTTGGGAGGAACTGAGACTGTGAGAGAGTTGGGAGGAACTGAGACTGTGAGAGAGTTGAGGGAACTAAGAGTATGAGAGATTTGGAGAGAACTGAGAGTGTAAGAGAGTTGGTTAAACTGAGAGTGTGAGAGATTTGGTGGGGGGAACTGTGAGTGTGAGAGTGTTGGGGGAACTGAGAATGTGAGAGTGTTGGGGGAACTGAGAATGTGAGAGAGTTGGGGGAACTGAGAGTGTGAGAGAGTTGGGGGAACTGAGAATGTGAGAGAGTTGGGGGAACTGAGAGTGTGAGAGAGTTGGGGGAACTGAGAGTGTGAGAGAGTTGGGGGAACTGAGAGTGTGAGAGAGTTGGGGAACTGAGAGTGTGAGGGAGTTGGGGGAACTGAGAGTGTGAGAGAGTTGGGGGAACTGAGAGTGTGAGAGAGTTGGGGAAACTGAGAGTGTGAGAGAGTTGGGGAACTGAGAGTGTGAGGGAGTTGGGGGAACTGAGAGTGTGAGAGAGTTGGGGGAACTGAGAGTGTGAGAGAGTTGGGGAACTGAGAGTGTGAGGGAGTTGGGGGAACTGAGAGTGTGAGAGAGTTGGGGAACTGAGACTGTGAGGGAGTTGGGGGAACTGAGAGTGTGAGAGAGTTGGAGGGGGGAACTGTGAGTGTGAGAGAGTTGGAGGGACTGAGAGTGTGTGTGTTGAGGGGTATTGAGAGTGTGAGAGAGTTGGAGGGGGTGAACTGAGAATGTGAGAGACTTGGGAGGAACTGAGACTGTGAGAGAGTTGAGGGAACTGAGAATATGAGAGAATTGAAGAGAACTGAGAGTGGGAGAGAGTTGGAGGAGGGAACAGAGAGTGTGAGAGAGTTGGGGGAACTGAGAGCATGAGATACTTGGGGGAACTGAAAGTGTGAGAGAGTTGGGAGGAACTGAGACTGTGAGAGAGTTGGAGGGGGGAACTGTGAGTGTGAGAGAGTTGTGGGAACTGAGAGTGTGAGAGAGTTGGGGGAACTGAGAGTGTGAGAGAGATGGGGAACTGAGAGTGTGAGGGAGTTGGGGGAACTGAGAGTGTGAGAGAGTTGGGGGAACTGAGAGTGTGAGAGAGTTGGGAGGAACTGAGACTGTGAGAGAGTTGAGGGAACTAAGAGTATGAGAGATTTGGAGAGAACTGAGAGTGTGAGAGAGTTGGGGAAACTGAGAGTGTGAGAGAGTTGGGGAACTGAGAGTGTGAGGGAGTTGGGGGAACTGAGAGTGTGAGAGAGTTGGGGGAACTGAGAGTGTGAGAGAGTTGGGAGGAACTGAGAGTGTGAGAGAGTTGGAGGGGGGAACTGTGAGTGTGAGAGAGTTGGAGGGACTGAGAGTGTGTGTGTTGAGGGGTACTGAGAGTGTGAGAGAGTTGGAGGGGGTGAACTGAGAATGTGAGAGACTTGGGAGGAACTGAGACTGTGAGAGAGTTGGGAGGAACTGAGACTGTGAGAGAGTTGAGGGAACTAAGAGTATGAGAGATTTGGAGAGAACTGAGAGTGTAAGAGAGTTGGTTAAACTGAGAGTGTGAGAGAGTTGGAGGGGGGAACTGTGAGTGTGAGAGTGTTGGGGGAACTGAGAATGTGAGAGTGTTGGGGGAACTGAGAATGTGAGAGAGTTGGGGGAACTGAGAGTGTGAGAGAGTTGGGGGAACTGAGAATGTGAGAGAGTTGGGGGAACTGAGAGTGTGAGAGAGTTGGGGGAACTGAGAGTGTGAGAGAGTTGGGGGAACTGAGAGTGTGAGAGAGTTGGGGAACTGTGAGTGTGAGAGTGTTGGGGGAACTGAGAGTGTGAGAGAGTTGGGGGAACTGAGAGTGTGAGAGAGTTGGGAGAACTGAGAGTGTGAGAGAGTTGGGAGGAACTGAGACTGTGAGAGAGTTGAGGGAACTAAGAGTGTGAGGGAGTTGGGGAAACTGAGAGTGTGAGAGAGTTGGGGAACTGAGAGTGTGAGGGAGTTGGGGGAACTGAGAGTGTGAGAGAGTTGGGGGAACTGAGAGTGTGAGAGAGTTGGGGGAACTGAGAGTGTGAGAGAGATGGGGAACTGAGAGTGTGAGGGAGTTGGGGGAACTGAGAGTGTGAGAGAGTTGGGGGAACTGAGAGTGTGAGAGAGTTGGGAGGAACTGAGAGTGTGAGAGAGATGGAGGGGGGAACTGTGAGTGTGAGAGAGTTGGAGGGACTGAGAGTGTGTGTGTTGAGGGGTACTGAGAGTGTGAGAGAGTTGGAGGGGGTGAACTGAGAATGTGAGAGACTTGGGAGGAACTGAGACTGTGAGAGAGTTGAGGAAACTGAGAATATGAGAGAATTGAAGAGAACTGAGAGTGGGAGAGAGTTGGAGGAGGGAACTGAGAGTGTGAGAGAGTTGGGGGAACTGAGAGCATGAGATACTTGGGGGAACTGAAAGTGTGAGAGAGTTGGGGGGAACTGAGACTGTGAGAGAGTTGAGGGATCTAAGAGTATGAGAGATTTGGAGAGAACTGAGAGTGTGAGAGAGTTGGGGAAACTGAGAGTGTGAGAGAGTTGGGGAACTGAGAGTGTGAGGGGGTTGGAGGGGGGAACTGTGAGTGTGAGAGAGTTGGAGGGACTGAGAGTGTGTGTGTTGAGGGGTATTGAGAGTGTGAGAGAGTTGGAGGGGGTGAACTGAGAATGTGAGAGACTTGGGAGGAACTGAGACTGTGAGAGAGTTGAGGGAACTGAGAATATGAGAGAATTGAAGAGAACTGAGAGTGGGAGAGAGTTGGAGGAGGGAACTGAGAGTGTGAGAGAGTTGGGGGAACTGAGAGCATGAGATACTTGGGGGAACTGAAAGTGTGAGAGAGGTGGGAGGAACTGAGACTGTGAGAGAGTTGGAGGGGGGAACTGTGAGTGTGAGAGAGTTGGGGGAACTGAGAGTGTGAGAGAGTTGGGGGAACTGAGAGTGTGAGAGAGATGGGGAACTGAGAGTGTGAGAGAGTTGGGAGGAACTGAGACTGTGAGAGAGTTGAGGGAACTAAGAGTATGAGAGATTTGGAGAGAACTGAGAGTGTGAGAGAGTTGGGGGAACTGAGAGTGTGAGAGAGTTGGAGGGGGGAACTGTGAGTGTGAGAGAGTTGGGGGAACTGAGAGTGTGAGAGAGTTGGGGGAACTGAGAGTGTGAGAGAGATGGGGAACTGAGAGTGTGAGAGAGATGGGGGAACTGAGAGTGTGAGAGATTTGGAGAGAACTGAGAGTGTGAGAGAGTTGGGGGAACTGAGAGTGTGAGGGAGTTGGGGGAACTGAGAGTGTGAGAGAGTTGGGGGAACTGAGAGTGTGAGAGAGTTGGGGGAACTGAGAATGTGAGAGAGTTGGGGGAACTGAGAGTGTGAGAGAGTTGGGGGAACTGAGAGTGTGAGAGAGTTGGGGGAACTGAGAGTGTGAGAGAGTTGGGGAACTGTGAGTGTGAGAGTGTTGGGGGAACTGAGAGTGTGAGGGAGTTGGGGGAACTGAGAGTGTGAGAGAGTTGGGGGAACTGAGAGTGTGAGAGAGTTGGGAGGAACTGAGACTGTGAGAGAGTTGAGGGAACTAAGAGTGTGAGGGAGTTGGGGAAACTGAGAGTGTGAGAGAGTTGGGGAACTGAGAGTGTGAGGGAGTTGGGGGAACTGAGAGTGTGAGAGAGTTGGGGGAACTGAGAGTGTGAGAGAGTTGGGGGAACTGAGAGTGTGAGAGAGATGGGGAACTGAGAGTGTGAGGGAGTTGGGGGAACTGAGAGTGTGAGAGAGTTGGGGGAACTGAGAGTGTGAGAGAGTTGGGAGGAACTGAGAGTGTGAGAGAGATGGAGGGGGGAACTGTGAGTGTGAGAGAGTTGGAGGGACTGAGAGTGTGTGTGTTGAGGGGTACTGAGAGTATGAGAGATTTGGAGAGAACTGAGAGTGTAAGAGAGTTGGTTAAACTGAGAGTGTGAGAGAGTTGGAGGGGGGAACTGTGAGTGTGAGAGTGTTGGGGGAACTGAGAATGTGAGAGTGTTGGGGGAACAGAGAATGTGAGAGAGTTGGGGGAACTGAGAGTGTGAGAGAGTTGGGGGAACTGAGAATGTGAGAGAGTTGGGGGAACTGAGAGTGTGAGAGAGTTGGGGGAACTGAGAGTGTGAGAGAGTTGGGGGAACTGAGAGTGTGAGAGAGTTGGGGAACTGTGAGTGTGAGAGTGTTGGGGGAACTGAGAGTGTGAGAGAGTTGGGGGAACTGAGAGTGTGAGAGAGTTGGGGGAACTGAGAGTGTGAGAGAGTTGGGGGAACTGAGAGTGTGAGAGAGTTGGGGGAACTGAGAGTGTGAGAGAGTTGGGGGAACTGAGAGTGTGAGAGAGTTGGGGGAACTGAGAGTGTGAGAGAGTTGGGGGAACTGAGAGTGTGAGAGAGTTGGGGAACTGAGAGTGTGAGGGAGTTGGGGGAACTGAGAGTGTGAGAGAGTTGGGGGAACTGAGAGTGTGAGAGAGTTGGGGAAACTGAGAGTGTGAGAGAGTTGGGGAACTGAGAGTGTGAGGGAGTTGGGGGAACTGAGAGTGTGAGAGAGTTGGGGGAACTGAGAGTGTGAGAGAGTTGGGGAACTGAGAGTGTGAGGGAGTTGGGGGAACTGAGAGTGTGAGAGAGTTGGGGAACTGAGACTGTGAGGGAGTTGGGGGAACTGAGAGTGTGAGAGAGTTGGAGGGGGGAACTGTGAGTGTGAGAGAGTTGGAGGGACTGAGAGTGTGTGTGTTGAGGGGTATTGAGAGTGTGAGAGAGTTGGAGGGGGTGAACTGAGAATGTGAGAGACTTGGGAGGAACTGAGACTGTGAGAGAGTTGAGGGAACTGAGAATATGAGAGAATTGAAGAGAACTGAGAGTGGGAGAGAGTTGGAGGAGGGAACAGAGAGTGTGAGAGAGTTGGGGGAACTGAGAGCATGAGATACTTGGGGGAACTGAAAGTGTGAGAGAGTTGGGAGGAACTGAGACTGTGAGAGAGTTGGAGGGGGGAACTGTGAGTGTGAGAGAGTTGGGGGAACTGAGAGTGTGAGAGAGTTGGGGGAACTGAGAGTGTGAGAGAGATGGGGAACTGAGAGTGTGAGGGAGTTGGGGGAACTGAGAGTGTGAGAGAGTTGGGGGAACTGAGAGTGTGAGAGAGTTGGGAGGAACTGAGACTGTGAGAGAGTTGAGGGAACTAAGAGTATGAGAGATTTGGAGAGAACTGAGAGTGTGAGAGAGTTGGGGAAACTGAGAGTGTGAGAGAGTTGGGGAACTGAGAGTGTGAGGGAGTTGGGGGAACTGAGAGTGTGAGAGAGTTGGGGGAACTGAGAGTGTGAGAGAGTTGGGAGGAACTGAGAGTGTGAGAGAGTTGGAGGGGGGAACTGTGAGTGTGAGAGAGTTGGAGGGACTGAGAGTGTGTGTGTTGAGGGGTACTGAGAGTGTGAGAGAGTTGGAGGGGGTGAACTGAGAATGTGAGAGACTTGGGAGGAACTGAGACTGTGAGAGAGTTGGGAGGAACTGAGACTGTGAGAGAGTTGAGGGAACTAAGAGTATGAGAGATTTGGAGAGAACTGAGAGTGTAAGAGAGTTGGTTAAACTGAGAGTGTGAGAGAGTTGGAGGGGGGAACTGTGAGTGTGAGAGTGTTGGGGGAACTGAGAATGTGAGAGTGTTGGGGGAACTGAGAATGTGAGAGAGTTGGGGGAACTGAGAGTGTGAGAGAGTTGGGGGAACTGAGAATGTGAGAGAGTTGGGGGAACTGAGAGTGTGAGAGAGTTGGGGGAACTGAGAGTGTGAGAGAGTTGGGGGAACTGAGAGTGTGAGAGAGTTGGGGAACTGTGAGTGTGAGAGTGTTGGGGGAACTGAGAGTGTGAGAGAGTTGGGGGAACTGAGAGTGTGAGAGAGTTGGGAGAACTGAGAGTGTGAGAGAGTTGGGAGGAACTGAGACTGTGAGAGAGTTGAGGGAACTAAGAGTGTGAGGGAGTTGGGGAAACTGAGAGTGTGAGAGAGTTGGGGAACTGAGAGTGTGAGGGAGTTGGGGGAACTGAGAGTGTGAGAGAGTTGGGGGAACTGAGAGTGTGAGAGAGTTGGGGGAACTGAGAGTGTGAGAGAGATGGGGAACTGAGAGTGTGAGGGAGTTGGGGGAACTGAGAGTGTGAGAGAGTTGGGGGAACTGAGAGTGTGAGAGAGTTGGGAGGAACTGAGAGTGTGAGAGAGATGGAGGGGGGAACTGTGAGTGTGAGAGAGTTGGAGGGACTGAGAGTGTGTGTGTTGAGGGGTACTGAGAGTGTGAGAGAGTTGGAGGGGGTGAACTGAGAATGTGAGAGACTTGGGAGGAACTGAGACTGTGAGAGAGTTGAGGAAACTGAGAATATGAGAGAATTGAAGAGAACTGAGAGTGGGAGAGAGTTGGAGGAGGGAACTGAGAGTGTGAGAGAGTTGGGGGAACTGAGAGCATGAGATACTTGGGGGAACTGAAAGTGTGAGAGAGTTGGGGGGAACTGAGACTGTGAGAGAGTTGAGGGATCTAAGAGTATGAGAGATTTGGAGAGAACTGAGAGTGTGAGAGAGTTGGGGAAACTGAGAGTGTGAGAGAGTTGGGGAACTGAGAGTGTGAGGGGGTTGGAGGGGGGAACTGTGAGTGTGAGAGAGTTGGAGGGACTGAGAGTGTGTGTGTTGAGGGGTATTGAGAGTGTGAGAGAGTTGGAGGGGGTGAACTGAGAATGTGAGAGACTTGGGAGGAACTGAGACTGTGAGAGAGTTGAGGGAACTGAGAATATGAGAGAATTGAAGAGAACTGAGAGTGGGAGAGAGTTGGAGGAGGGAACTGAGAGTGTGAGAGAGTTGGGGGAACTGAGAGCATGAGATACTTGGGGGAACTGAAAGTGTGAGAGAGGTGGGAGGAACTGAGACTGTGAGAGAGTTGGAGGGGGGAACTGTGAGTGTGAGAGAGTTGGGGGAACTGAGAGTGTGAGAGAGTTGGGGGAACTGAGAGTGTGAGAGAGATGGGGAACTGAGAGTGTGAGAGAGTTGGGAGGAACTGAGACTGTGAGAGAGTTGAGGGAACTAAGAGTATGAGAGATTTGGAGAGAACTGAGAGTGTGAGAGAGTTGGGGGAACTGAGAGTGTGAGAGAGTTGGAGGGGGGAACTGTGAGTGTGAGAGAGTTGGGGGAACTGAGAGTGTGAGAGAGTTGGGGGAACTGAGAGTGTGAGAGAGATGGGGAACTGAGAGTGTGAGAGAGATGGGGGAACTGAGAGTGTGAGAGATTTGGAGAGAACTGAGAGTGTGAGAGAGTTGGGGGAACTGAGAGTGTGAGGGAGTTGGGGGAACTGAGAGTGTGAGAGAGTTGGGGGAACTGAGAGTGTGAGAGAGTTGGGGGAACTGAGAATGTGAGAGAGTTGGGGGAACTGAGAGTGTGAGAGAGTTGGGGGAACTGAGAGTGTGAGAGAGTTGGGGGAACTGAGAGTGTGAGAGAGTTGGGGAACTGTGAGTGTGAGAGTGTTGGGGGAACTGAGAGTGTGAGGGAGTTGGGGGAACTGAGAGTGTGAGAGAGTTGGGGGAACTGAGAGTGTGAGAGAGTTGGGAGGAACTGAGACTGTGAGAGAGTTGAGGGAACTAAGAGTGTGAGGGAGTTGGGGAAACTGAGAGTGTGAGAGAGTTGGGGAACTGAGAGTGTGAGGGAGTTGGGGGAACTGAGAGTGTGAGAGAGTTGGGGGAACTGAGAGTGTGAGAGAGTTGGGGGAACTGAGAGTGTGAGAGAGATGGGGAACTGAGAGTGTGAGGGAGTTGGGGGAACTGAGAGTGTGAGAGAGTTGGGGGAACTGAGAGTGTGAGAGAGTTGGGAGGAACTGAGAGTGTGAGAGAGATGGAGGGGGGAACTGTGAGTGTGAGAGAGTTGGAGGGACTGAGAGTGTGTGTGTTGAGGGGTACTGAGAGTATGAGAGATTTGGAGAGAACTGAGAGTGTAAGAGAGTTGGTTAAACTGAGAGTGTGAGAGAGTTGGAGGGGGGAACTGTGAGTGTGAGAGTGTTGGGGGAACTGAGAATGTGAGAGTGTTGGGGGAACTGAGAATGTGAGAGAGTTGGGGGAACTGAGAGTGTGAGAGAGTTGGGGGAACTGAGAATGTGAGAGAGTTGGGGGAACTGAGAGTGTGAGAGAGTTGGGGGAACTGAGAGTGTGAGAGAGTTGGGGGAACTGAGAGTGTGAGAGAGTTGGGGAACTGTGAGTGTGAGAGTGTTGGGGGAACTGAGAGTGTGAGAGAGTTGGGGGAACTGAGAGTGTGAGAGAGTTGGGAGAACTGAGAGTGTGAGAGAGTTGGGAGGAACTGAGACTGTGAGAGAGTTGAGGGAACTAAGAGTGTGAGGGAGTTGGGGAAACTGAGAGTGTGAGAGAGTTGGGGAACTGAGAGTGTGAGGGAGTTGGGGGAACTGAGAGTGTGAGAGAGTTGGGGGAACTGAGAGTGTGAGAGAGTTGGGGGAACTGAGAGTGTGAGAGAGATGGGGAACTGAGAGTGTGAGGGAGTTGGGGGAACTGAGAGTGTGAGAGAGTTGGGGGAACTGAGAGTGTGAGAGAGTTGGGAGGAACTGAGAGTGTGAGAGAGATGGAGGGGGGAACTGTGAGTGTGAGAGAGTTGGAGGGACTGAGAGTGTGTGTGTTGAGGGGTACTGAGAGTGTGAGAGAGTTGGAGGGGGTGAACTGAGAATGTGAGAGACTTGGGAGGAACTGAGACTGTGAGAGAGTTGAGGAAACTGAGAATATGAGAGAATTGAAGAGAACTGAGAGTGGGAGAGAGTTGGAGGAGGGAACTGAGAGTGTGAGAGAGTTGGGGGAACTGAGAGCATGAGATACTTGGGGGAACTGAAAGTGTGAGAGAGTTGGGAGGAACTGAGACTGTGAGAGAGTTGAGGGATCTAAGAGTATGAGAGATTTGGAGAGAACTGAGAGTGTGAGAGAGTTGGGGAAACTGAGAGTGTGAGAGAGTTGGGGAACTGAGAGTGTGAGGGAGTTGGAGGGGGGAACTGTGAGTGTGAGAGAGTTGGAGGGACTGAGAGTGTGTGTGTTGAGGGGTATTGAGAGTGTGAGAGAGTTGGAGGGTGTGAACTGAGAATGTGAGAGACTTGGGAGGAACTGAGACTGTGAGAGAGTTGAGGGAACTGAGAATATGAGAGAATTGAAGAGAACTGAGAGTGGGAGAGAGTTGGAGGAGGGAACTGAGAGTGTGAGACAGTTGGGGGAACTGAGAGCATGAGATACTTGGGGGAACTGAAAGTGTGAGAGAGGTGGGAGGAACTGAGACTGTGAGAGAGTTGGAGGGGGGAACTGTGAGTGTGAGAGAGTTGGGGGAACTGAGAGTGTGAGAGAGTTGGGGGAACTGTGAGTGTGAGAGTGTTGGGGGAACTGAGAGTGTGAGGGAGTTGGGGGAACTGAGAGTGTGAGAGAGTTGGGGGAACTGAGAGTGTGAGAGAGTTGGGAGGAACTGAGACTGTGAGAGAGTTGAGGGAACTAAGAGTGTGAGGGAGTTGGGGAAACTGAGAGTGTGAGAGAGTTGGGGAACTGAGAGTGTGAGGGAGTTGGGGGAACTGAGAGTGTGAGAGAGTTGGGGGAACTGAGAGTGTGAGAGAGTTGGGGGAACTGAGAGTGTGAGAGAGATGGGGAACTGAGAGTGTGAGGGAGTTGGGGGAACTGAGAGTGTGAGAGAGTTGGGGGAACTGAGAGTGTGAGAGAGTTGGGAGGAACTGAGAGTGTGAGAGAGATGGAGGGGGGAACTGTGAGTGTGAGAGAGTTGGAGGGACTGAGAGTGTGTGTGTTGAGGGGTACTGAGAGTGTGAGAGAGTTGGAGGGGGTGAACTGAGAATGTGAGAGACTTGGGAGGAACTGAGACTGTGAGAGAGTTGAGGAAACTGAGAATATGAGAGAATTGAAGAGAACTTATAGTGGGAGAAAGGTGGAGGAGGGAACTGAGAGTGTGAGAGAGTTGGGGGAACTGAGAGCATGAGATACTTGGCCGAACTGAAAGTGTGAGAGAGTTGGGAGGAACTGAGACTGTGAGAGAGTTGAGGGATCTAAGCGTATGAGAGATTTGGAGAGAACTGAGAGTGTGAGAGAGTTGGGGAAACTGAGAGTGTGAGAGAGTTGGGGAACTGAGAGTGTGAGGGAGTTGGTGGGGGGAACTGTGAGTGTGAGAGAGTTGGAGGGACTGAGAGTGTGTGTGTTGAGGGGTATTGAGAGTGTGAGAGAGTTGGAGGGGGTGAACTGAGAATGTGAGAGACTTGGGAGGAACTGAGACTGTGAGAGAGTTGAGGGAACTGAGAATATGAGAGAATTGAAGAGAACTGAGAGTGGGAGAGAGTTGGAGGAGGGAACTGAGAGTGTGAGAGAGTTGGGGGAACTGAGAGCATGAGATACTTGGGGGAACTGAAAGTGTGTGAGAGTTGGGAGGAACTGAGACTGTGAGAGAGTTGGAGGGGGGAACAGTGAGTGTGAGAGAGTTGGGGGAACTGAGAGTGTGAGAGAGTTGGGGGAACTGAGAGTGTGAGAGAGATGGGGAACTGAGAGTGTGAGAGAGTTGGGAGGAACTGAGACTGTGAGAGAGTTGAGGGAACTAAGAGTATGAGAGATTTGGAGAGAACTGAGAGTGTGAGAGAGTTGGGGGAACTGAGAGTGTGAGAGAGTTGGAGGGGGGAACTGTGAGTGTGAGCGAGTTGGGGGAACTGAGAGTGTGAGAGAGTTGGGGGAACTGAGAGTGTGAGAGAGATGGGGAACTGAGAGTGTGAGAGAGATGGGGGAACTGAGAGTGTGAGAGATTTGGAGAGAACTGAGAGTGTGAGAGAGTTGGGGGAACTGAGAGTGTGAGGGAGTTGGGGGAACTGAGAGTGTGAGAGAGTTGGGGGAACTGAGAGTGTGAGAGAGTTGGGGGAACTGAGAATGTGAGAGAGTTGGGGGAACTGAGAGTGTGAGAGAGTTGGGGGAACTGAGAGTGTGAGAGAGTTGGGGGAACTGAGAGTGTGAGAGAGTTGGGGGAACTGAGAGTGTGAGAGAGTTGGGGAACTGTGAGTGTGAGAGTGTTGGGGGAACTGAGAGTGTGAGAGAGTTGGGGGAACTGAGAGTGTGAGAGAGTTGGGGGAACTGAGAGTGTGAGAGAGTTGGGAGGAACTGAGACTGTGAGAGAGTTGAGGGAACTAAGAGTGTGAGGGAGTTGGGGAAACTGAGAGTGTGAGAGAGTTGGGGAACTGAGAGTGTGAGGGAGTTGGGGGAACTGAGAGTGTGAGAGAGTTGGGGGAACTGAGAGTGTGAGAGAGTTGGGGGAACTGAGAGTGTGAGAGAGATGGGGAACTGAGAGTGTGAGGGAGTTGGGGGAACTGAGAGTGTGAGAGAGTTGGGGGAACTGAGAATGTGAGAGAGTTGGGAGGAACTGAGAGTGTGAGAGAGATGGAGGGGGGAACTGTGAGTGTGAGAGAGTTGGAGGGACTGAGAGTGTGTGTGTTGAGGGGTACTGAGAGTGTGAGAGAGTTGGAGGGGGTGAACTGAGAATGTGAGAGACTTGGGAGGAACTGAGACTGTGAGAGAGTTGAGGAAACTGAGAATATGAGAGAATTGAAGAGAACTTATAGTGGGAGAAAGGTGGAGGAGGGAACTGAGAGTGTGAGAGAGTTGGGGGAACTGAGAGCATGAGATACTTGGGGGAACTGAAAGTGTGAGAGAGTTGGGAGGAACTGAGAGTGTGAGAGAGTTGAGGGATCTAAGAGTATGAGAGATTTGGAGAGAACTGAGAGTGTGAGAGAGTTGGGGAAACTGAGAGTGTGAGAGAGTTGGGGAACTGAGAGTGTGAGGGAGTTGGAGGGGGGAACTGTGAGTGTGAGAGAGTTGGAGGGACTGAGAGTGTGTGTGTTGAGGGGTATTGAGAGTGTGAGAGAGTTGGAGGGGGTGAACTGAGAATGTGAGAGACTTGGGAGGAACTGAGACTGTGAGAGAGTTGAGGGAACTGAGAATATGAGAGAATTGAAGAGAACTGAGAGTGGGAGAGAGTTGGAGGAGGGAACTGAGAGTGTGAGAGAGTTGGGGGAACTGAGAGCATGAGATACTTGGGGGAACTGAAAGTGTGAGAGAGTTGGGAGGAACTGAGACTGTGAGAGAGTTGGGGGAACTGAGAGTGTGAGAGAGATGGGGAACTGAGAGTGTGAGGGAGTTGGGGGAACTGAGAGTGTGAGAGAGTTGGGAGGAACTGAGACTGTGAGAGAGTTGAGGGAACTAAGAGTATGAGAGATTTGGAGAGAACTGAGAGTGTGAGAGAGTTGGGGGAACTGAGAGTGTGAGAGAGTTGGAGGGGGGAACTGTGAGTGTGACAGAGTTGGGGGAACTGAGAGTGTGAGAGAGTTGGGGGAACTGAGAGTGTGAGAGAGATGGGGAACTGAGAGTGTGAGAGAGATGGGGGAACTGAGAGTGTGAGAGATTTGGAGAGAACTGAGAGTGTGAGAGAGTTGTGGGGACTGAGAGTGTGAGGGAGTTGGGGGAACTGAGAGTGTGAGAGAGTTGGGGGAACTGAGAGTGTGAGAGAGTTGGGAGGAACTGAGAGTGTGAGAGAGTTGGAGGGGGGAACTGTGAGTGTGAGAGAGTTGGAGGGACTGAGAGTGTGTGTGTTGAGGGGTACTGAGAGTGTGAGAGAGTTGGAGGGGGTGAACTGAGAATGTGAGAGACTTGGGAGGAACTGAGACTGTGAGAGAGTTGAGGGAACTGAGAATATGAGAGAATTGAAGAGAACTGAGAGTGGGAGAGAGTTGGAGGAGGGAACTGAGAGTGTGAGAGAGTTGGGGGAACTGAGAGCATGAGATACTTGGGGGAACTGAAAGTGTGAGAGAGTTGGGAGGAACTGAGACTGTGAGAGAGTTGAGGGAACTAAGAGTATGAGAGATTTGGAGAGAACTGAGAGTGTAAGAGAGTTGGGGAAACTGAGAGTGTGAGAGAGTTGGAGGGGGGAACTGTGAGTGTGAGAGTGTTGGGGGAACTGAGAGTGTGAGAGAGTTGGGGGAACTGAGAGTGTGAGAGAGTTGGGGGAACTGAGAGTGTGAGAGAGATGGGGAACTGAGAGTGTGAGGGAGTTGGGGGAACTGAGAGTGTGAGAGAGTTGGGGGAACTGAGAGTGTGAGAGAGTTGGGAGGAACTGAGAGTGTGAGAGAGATGGAGGGACTGAGAGTGTGTGTGTTGAGGGGTACTGAGAGTGTGAGAGAGTTGGAGGGGGTGAACTGAGAATGTGAGAGACTTGGGAGGAACTGAGACTGTGAGAGAGTTGAGGAAACTGAGAATATGAGAGAATTGAAGAGAACTGAGAGTGGGAGAGAGTTGGAGGAGGGAACTGAGAGTGTGAGAGAGTTGGGGGAACTGAGAGCATGAGATACTTGGCCGAACTGAAAGTGTGAGAGAGTTGGGAGGAACTGAGACTGTGAAAGAGTTGAGGGATCTAAGAGTATGAGAGATTTGGAGAGAACTGAGAGTGTGAGAGAGTTTGGGAAACTGAGAGTGTGAGAGAGTTGGGGAACTGAGAGTGTGAGAGATTTGGAGAGAACTGAGAGTGTGAGAGAGTTGGGGAAACTGAGAGTGTGAGAGAGTTGGGGAACTGAGAGTGTGAGGGAGTTGGGGGAACTGAGAATGTGAGAGAGTTGGGGGAACTGAGAGTGTGAGAGAGATGGGGAACTGAGAGTGTGAGGGAGTTGGGGGTACTGAGAGTGTGAGAGAGTCGGAGGGGGTGAACTGAGAATGTGAGAGAGTTGGGAGGGACTGAGACTGTGAGAGAGTTGAGGGAACTGAGAATATGAGAGAATTGAAGAGAACTGAGAGTGGGAGAGAGTTGGAGGAGGGAACTGAGAGTGTGAGAGAGTTTGGGAAACTGAGAGTGTGAGAGAGTTGGGGACCTGAGAGTGTGAGAGATTTGGAGAGAACTGAGAGTGTGAGAGAGTTGGGGAAACTGAGAGTGTGAGAGAGTTGGGGAACTGAGAGTGTGAGGGAGTTGGGGGAACTGAGAATGTGAGAGAGTTGGGGGAACTGAGAGTGTGAGAGAGATGGGGAACTGAGAGTGTGAGGGAGTTGGGGGTACTGAGAGTGTGAGAGAGTCGGAGGGGGTGAACTGAGAATGTGAGAGAGTTGGGAGGAACTGAGACTGTGAGAGAGTTGAGGGAACTGAGAATATGAGAGAATTGAAGAGAACTGAGAGTGGGAGAGAGTTGGAGGAGGGAACTGAGAGTGTGAGAGAGTTGGGGGAACTGAGAGCATGAGATACTTGGGGAAACTGAAAGTGTGAGAGAGTTGGGAGGAACTGAGAGTGTGAGAGAGTTGGAGGGGGGAACTGTGAGTGTGAGAGTGTTGGGAGGAACTGAGAGTGTGTGTGTTGAGGGGTACTGAGAGTGTGAGAGAGTCGGAGGGGGTGAACTGAGAATGTGAGAGAGTTGGGAGGAACTGAGACTGTGAGAGAGTTGAGGGAACTGAGAATATGAGAGAATTGAAGAGAACTGAGAGTGGGAGAGAGTTGGAGGAGGGAACTGAGAGTGTGAGAGAGTTGGGGGAACTGAGAGCATGAGATACTTGGGGGAACTGAAAGTGTGAGAGAGTTGGGAGGAACTGAGACTGTGAGAGAGTTGGAGGGGGGAACTGTGAGTGTGAGAGAGTTGGGGGAACTGAGAGTGTGAGAGAGTTGGGGGAACTGAGAGTGTGAGATAGATGGGGAACTAGAGTGTGAGGGAGTTGGGGGAACTGAGAGTGTGAGAGAGTTGGGGGAACTGAGAGTGTGAGAGAGTTGGGAGGAACTGAGACTGTGAGAGAGTTGAGGGAACTAAGAGTATGAGAGATTTGGAGAGAACTGAGAGTGTGAGAGAGTTGGGGGAACTGAGAGTGTGAGGGAGTTGGAGGGGGGAACTGTGAGTGTGAGAGAGTTGGAGGGACTGAGAGTGTGTGTGTTGAGGGGTATTGAGAGTGTGAGAGAGTTGGAGGGATGAACTGAGAATGTGAGAGACTTGGGAGGAACTGAGACTGTGAGAGAGTTGAGGGAACTGAGAATATGAGAGAATTGAAGAGAACTGAGAGTGGGAGAGAGTTGGAGGAGGGAACTGAGAGTGTGAGAGAGTTGGGGGAACTGAGAGCATGAGATACTTGGGGGAACTGAAAGTGTGAGAGAGTTGGGAGGAACTGAGACTGTGAGAGAGTTGGGGAACTGTGAGTGTGAGAGAGTTGGGGGAACTGAGAGTGTGAGAGAGTTGGGGGAACTGAGAGTGTGAGAGAGTTGGGAGGAACTGAGACTGTGAGAGAGTTGAGGGAACTAAGAGTATGAGAGATTTGGAGAGAACTGAGAGTGTGAGAGAGTTGGGGGAACTGAGAGTGTGAGGGAGTTGGAGGGGGTAACTGTGAGTGTGAGAGAGTTGGAGGGACTGAGAGTGTGTGTGTTGAGGGGTATTGAGAGTGTGAGAGAGTTGGAGGGGGTGAACTGAGAATGTGAGAGACTTGGGAGGAACTGAGACTGTGAGAGAGTTGAGGGAACTGAGAATATGAGAGAATTGAAGAGAACTGAGAGTGTGAGAGAGTTGGGGAACTGAGAGTGTGAGGGAGTTGGGGGAACTGAGAGTGTGAGAGAGTTGGGGAACTGAGAGTGTGAGAGAGTTGAGGGAACTAAGAGTATGAGAGATTTGGAGAGAACTGAGAGTGTGAGAGAGTTGGGGAACTGAGAGTGTGAGAGATTTGGAGAGAACTGAGAGTGTGAGAGAGTTGGGGAAACTGAGAGTGTGAGAGAGTTGGGGAACTGAGAGTGTGAGGGAGTTGGGGGAACTGAGAATGTGAGAGAGTTGGGGGAACTGAGAGTGTGAGAGAGATGGGGAACTGAGAGTGTGAGGGAGTTGGGGGTACTGAGAGTGTGAGAGAGTCGGAGGGGGTGAACTGAGAATGTGAGAGAGTTGGGAGGAACTGAGACTGTGAGAGAGTTGAGGGAACTGAGAATATGAGAGAATTGAAGAGAACTGAGAGTGGGAGAGAGTTGGAAGAGGGAACTGAGAGTGTGAGAGAGTTGGGGGAACTGAGAGCATGAGATACTTGGGGGAACTGAAAGTGTGAGAGAGTTGGGAGGAACTGAGACTGTGAGAGAGTTGGAGGGGGGAACTGAGAGTGTGAGAGAGTTGGGAGGAACTGAGACTGTGAGAGAGTTGAGGGAACTGAGAATATGAGAGAATTGATGAGAACTGAGAGTGGGAGAGAGTTGGAGGAGGGAACTGAGAGTGTGAGAGAGTTGGGGGAACTGAGAGCATGAGATACTTGGGGGAACTGAAAGTGTGAGAGAGTTGGGAGGAACTGAGACTGTGAGAGAGTTGGAGGGGGGAACTGAGAGTGTGAGAGAGTTGGGGAAACTGAGAGTGTGAGAGAGTTGGGGAACTGAGAGTGTGAGGGAGTTGGGGGAACTGAGAGTGTGAGAGAGTTGGGGGAACTGAGAGTGTGAGAGTGTTGGGAGGAACTGAGAGTGTGAGAGAGTTGGAGGGGGGAACTGTGAGTGTGAGAGAGTTGGAGGGACTGAGAGTGTGTGTGTTGAGGGGTACTGAGAGTGTGAGAGAGTTGGAGGGGGTGAACTGAGAATGTGAGAGACTTGGGAGGAACTGAGACTGAGAGAGTTGAGGGAACTGAGAATATGAGAGAATTGAAGAGAACTGAGAGTGGGAGAGAGTTGGAGGAGGGAACTGAAAGTGTGAGAGAGTTGGGGGAACTGAGAGCATGAGATACTTGGGGGAACTGAGAGTGTGAGAGAGTTGGGAGGAACTGAGACTGTGAGAGAGTTGAGGGAACTAAGAGTATGAGAGATTTGGAGAGAACTGAGAGTGTGAGAGAGTTGGGGAAACTGAGAGTGTGAGAGAGTTGGAGGGGGGAACTGTGAGTGTGAGAGTGTTGGGGGAACTGAGAGTGTGAGAGAGTTGGGGGAACTGAGAGTGTGAGAGAGTTGGGGGAACTGAGAGTGTGAGAGATTTGGAGAGAACTGAGAGTGTGAGAGAGTTGGGGAAACTGAGAGTGTGAGAGAGTTGGAGGGGGGAACTGTGAGTGTGAGAGTGTTGGGGGAACTGAGAGTGTGAGAGAGTTGGGGGAACTGAGAGTGTGAGAGAGTTGGGGGAACTGAGAGTGTGAGAGAGATGGGGAACTGAGAGTGTGAGGGAGTTGGGGGAACTGAGAGTGTGAGAGAGTTGGGGGAACTGAGAGTGTGAGAGAGTTGGGAGGAACTGAGACTGTGAGAGAGTTGAGGGAACTGAGAGTATGAGAGATTTGGAGAGAACTGAGAGTGTGAGAGAGTTGAGGAAACTGAGAGTGTGAGAGAGTTGGGGAACTGAGAGTGTGAGGGAGTTGGGGGAACTGAGAGTGTGAGGGAGTTGGGGGAACTGAGAGTGTGAGAGAGATGGGGAACTGAGAGTGTGAGGGAGTTGGGGGTACTGAGAGTGTGAGAGAGTTGGAGGGGGTGAACTGAGAATGTGAGAGACTTGGGAGGAACTGAGACTGTGAGAGAGTTGAGGAAACTGAGAATATGAGAGAATTGAAGAGAACTGAGAGTGTGAGAGAGTTGGGGGAACTGAGAGCATGAGATACTTGGGGAAACTGAAAGTGTGAGAGAGTTGGGAGGAACTGAGACTGTGAGAGAGTTGAGGGAACTAAGAGTATGAGAGATTTGGAGAGAACTGAGAGTGTGAGAGAGTTGAAGAGAACTGACAGTGGGAGAGAGTTGGAGGAGGGAACTGAGAGTGTGAGGGAGTTGGAGGGGGGAACTGTGAGTGTGAGAGAGTTGGAGGGACTGAGAGTGTGTGTGTTGAGGGGTATTGAGAGTGTGAGAGAGTTGGAGGGGGTGAACTGAGAATGTGAGAGACTTGGGAGGAACTGAGACTGTGAGAGAGTTGAGGGAACTGAGAATATGAGAGAATTGAAGAGAACTGAGAGTGGGAGAGAGTTGGAGGAGGGAACTGAGAGTGTGAGAGAGTTGGGGGAACTGAGAGCATGAGATACTTGGGGGAACTGAAAGTGTGAGAGAGTTGGGAGGAACTGAGACTGTGAGAGAGTTGGGGGAACTGAGAGTGTGAGAGAGATGGGGAACTGAGAGTGTGAGGGCGTTGGGGGAACTGAGAGTGTGAGAGAGTTGGGAGGAACTGAGACTGTGAGAGAGTTGAGGGAACTAAGAGTATGAGAGATTTGGAGAGAACTGAGAGTGTGAGAGAGTTGGGGGAACTGTGAGTGTGAGAGAGTTGGAGGGGGGAACTGTGAGTGTGACAGAGTTGGGGGAACTGAGAGTGTGAGAGAGTTGGGGGAACTGAGAGTGTGAGAGAGATGGGGAACTGAGAGTGTGAGAGAGATGGGGGAACTGAGAGTGTGAGAGATTTGGAGAGAACTGAGAGTGTGAGAGAGTTGGGGGGACTGAGAGTGTGAGGGAGTTGGGGGAACTGAGAGTGTGAGAGAGTTGGGGGAACTGAGAGTGTGAGAGAGTTGGGAGGAACTGAGAGTGTGAGAGAGTTGGAGGGGGGAACTGTGAGTGTGAGAGAGTTGGAGGGACTGAGAGTGTGTGTGTTGAGGGGTACTGAGAGTGTGAGGGAGTTGCAGGGGGTGAACTGAGAATGTGAGAGACTTGGGAGGAACTGAGACTGTGAGAGAGTTGAGGGAACTGAGAATATGAGAGAATTGAAGAGAACTGAGAGTGGGAGAGAGTTGGAGGAGGGAACTGAGAGTGTGAGAGAGTTGGGGGAACTGAGAGTATGAGATACTTGGGGGAACTGAAAGTGTGAGAGAGTTGGGAGGAACTGAGACTGTGAGAGAGTTGAGGGAACTAAGAGTATGAGAGATTTGGAGAGAACTGAGAGTGTAAGAGAGTTGGGGAAACTGAGAGTGTGAGAGAGTTGGAGGGGGGAACTGTGAGTGTGAGAGTGTTGGGGGAACTGAGAGTGTGAGAGAGTTGGGGGAACTGAGAGTGTGAGAGAGTTGGGGGAACTGAGAGTGTGAGAGAGTTGGGGGAACTGAGAGTGTGAGAGAGATGGGGAACTGAGAGTGTGAGGGAGTTGGGGGAACTGAGAGTGTGAGAGAGTTGGGGGAACTGAGAGTGTGAGAGAGTTGGGAGGAACTGACAGTGTGAGAGAGATGGAGGGACTGAGAGTGTGTGTGTTGAGGGGTACTGAGAGTGTGAGAGAGTTGGAGGGGGTGAACTGAGAATGTGAGAGACTTGGGAGGAACTGAGACTGTGAGAGAGTTGAGGAAACTGAGAATATGAGAGAATTGAAGAGAACTGAGAGTGGGAGAGAGTTGGAGGAGGGAACTGAGAGTGTGAGAGAGTTGGGGGAACTGAGAGCATGAGATACTTGGCCGAACTGAAAGTGTGAGAGAGTTGGGAGGAACTGAGACTGTGAAAGAGTTGAGGGATCTAAGAGTATGAGAGATTTGGAGAGAACTGAGAGTGTGAGAGAGTTTGGGAAACTGAGAGTGTGAGAGAGTTGGGGAACTGAGAGTGTGAGAGATTTGGAGAGAACTGAGAGTGTGAGAGAGTTGGGGAAACTGAGAGTGTGAGAGAGTTGGGGAACTGAGAGTGTGAGGGAGTTGGGGGAACTGAGAATGTGAGAGAGTTGGGGGAACTGAGAGTGTGAGAGAGATGGGGAACTGAGAGTGTGAGGGAGTTGGGGGTACTGAGAGTGTGAGAGAGTCGGAGGGGGTGAACTGAGAATGTGAGAGAGTTGGGAGGAACTGAGACTGTGAGAGAGTTGAGGGAACTGAGAATATGAGAGAATTGAAGAGAACTGAGAGTGGGAGAGAGTTGGAGGAGGGAACTGAGAGTGTGAGAGAGTTTGGGAAACTGAGAGTGTGAGAGAGTTGGGGACCTGAGAGTGTGAGAGATTTGGAGAGAACTGAGAGTGTGAGAGAGTTGGGGAAACTGAGAGTGTGAGAGAGTTGGGGAACTGAGAGTGTGAGGGAGTTGGGGGAACTGAGAATGTGAGAGAGTTGGGGGAACTGAGAGTGTGAGAGAGATGGGGAACTGAGAGTGTGAGGGAGTTGGGGGTACTGAGAGTGTGAGAGAGTCGGAGGGGGTGAACTGAGAATGTGAGAGAGTTGGGAGGAACTGAGACTGTGAGAGAGTTGAGGGAACTGAGAATATGAGAGAATTGAAGAGAACTGAGAGTGGGAGAGAGTTGGAGGAGGGAACTGAGAGTGTGAGAGAGTTGGGGGAACTGAGAGCATGAGATACTTGGGGAAACTGAAAGTGTGAGAGAGTTGGGAGGAACTGAGACTGTGAGAGAGTTGGAGGGGGGAACTGTGAGTGTGAGAGTGTTGGGGGAACTGAGAATGTGAGAGAGTTGGGAGGAACTGAGAGTGTGTGTGTTGAGGGGTACTGAGAGTGTGAGAGAGTCGGAGGGGGTGAACTGAGAATGTGAGAGACTTGGGAGGAACTGAGACTGTGAGAGAGTTGAGGGAACTGAGAATATGAGAGAATTGAAGAGAACTGAGAGTGGGAGAGAGTTGGAGGAGGGAACTGAGAGTGTGAGAGAGTTGGGGGAACTGAGAGCATGAGATACTTGGGGGAACTGAAAGTGTGAGAGAGTTGGGAGGAACTGAGACTGTGAGAGAGTTGGAGGGGGGAACTGTGAGTGTGAGAGAGTTGGGGGAACTGAGAGTGTGAGAGAGTTGGAGGGGGGAACTGTGAGTGTGAGAGTGTTGGGGGAACTGAGAATGTGAGAGAGTTGGGGGAACTGAGAGTGTGTGTGTTGAGGGGTACTGAGAGTGTGAGAGAGTCGGAGGGGGTGAACTGAGAATGTGAGAGAGTTGGGAGGAACTGAGACTGTGAGAGAGTTGAGGGAACTGAGAATATGAGAGAATTGAAGAGAACTGAGAGTGGGAGAGAGTTGGAGGAGGGAACTGAGAGTGTGAGAGAGTTGGGGGAACTGAGAGCATGAGATACTTGGGGGAACTGAAAGTGTGAGAGAGTTGGGAGGAACTGAGACTGTGAGAGAGTTGGAGGGGGGAACTGTGAGTGTGAGAGAGTTGGGGGAACTGAGAGTGTGAGAGAGTTGGGGGAACTGAGAGTGTGAGATAGATGGGGAACTGAGAGTGTGAGGGAGTTGGGGGAACTGAGAGTGTGAGAGAGTTGGGGGAACTGAGAGTGTGAGAGAGTTGGGAGGAACTGAGACTGTGAGAGAGTTGAGGGAACTAAGAGTATGAGAGATTTGGAGAGAACTGAGAGTGTGAGAGAGTTGGGGGAACTGAGAGTGTGAGGGAGTTGGAGGGGGGAACTGTGAGTGTGAGAGAGTTGGAGGGACTGAGAGTGTGTGTGTTGAGGGGTATTGAGAGTGTGAGAGAGTTGGAGGGGGTGAACTGAGAATGTGAGAGACTTGGGAGGAACTGAGACTGTGAGAGAGTTGAGGGAACTGAGAATATGAGAGAATTGAAGAGAACTGAGAGTGGGAGAGAGTTGGAGGAGGGAACTGAGAGTGTGAGAGAGTTGGGGGAACTGAGAGCATGAGATACTTGGGGGAACTGAAAGTGTGAGAGAGTTGGGAGGAACTGAGACTGTGAGAGAGTTGGGGAACTGTGAGTGTGAGAGAGTTGGGGGAACTGAGAGTGTGAGAGAGTTGGGGGAACTGAGAGTGTGAGAGAGTTGGGAGGAACTGAGACTGTGAGAGAGTTGAGGGAACTAAGAGTATGAGAGATTTGGAGAGAACTGAGAGTGTGAGAGAGTTGGGGGAACTGAGAGTGTGAGGGAGTTGGAGGGGGTAACTGTGAGTGTGAGAGAGTTGGAGGGACTGAGAGTGTGTGTGTTGAGGGGTATTGAGAGTGTGAGAGAGTTGGAGGGGGTGAACTGAGAATGTGAGAGACTTGGGAGGAACTGAGACTGTGAGAGAGTTGAGGGAACTGAGAATATGAGAGAATTGAAGAGAACTGAGAGTGTGAGAGAGTTGGGGAACTGAGAGTGTGAGGGAGTTGGGGGAACTGAGAGTGTGAGAGAGTTGGGGAACTGAGAGTGTGAGAGAGTTGAGGGAACTAAGAGTATGAGAGATTTGGAGAGAACTGAGAGTGTGAGAGAGTTGGGGAACTGAGAGTGTGAGAGATTTGGAGAGAACTGAGAGTGTGAGAGAGTTGGGGAAACTGAGAGTGTGAGAGAGTTGGGGAACTGAGAGTGTGAGGGAGTTGGGGGAACTGAGAATGTGAGAGAGTTGGGGGAACTGAGAGTGTGAGAGAGATGGGGAACTGAGAGTGTGAGGGAGTTGGGGGTACTGAGAGTGTGAGAGAGTCGGAGGGGGTGAACTGAGAATGTGAGAGAGTTGGGAGGAACTGAGACTGTGAGAGAGTTGAGGGAACTGAGAATATGAGAGAATTGAAGAGAACTGAGAGTGGGAGAGAGTTGGAGGAGGGAACTGAGAGTGTGAGAGAGTTGGGGGAACTGAGAGCATGAGATACTTGGGGGAACTGAAAGTGTGAGAGAGTTGGGAGGAACTGAGACTGTGAGAGAGTTGGAGGGGGGAACTGAGAGTGTGAGAGAGTTGGGAGGAACTGAGACTGTGAGAGAGTTGAGGGAACTGAGAATATGAGAGAATTGATGAGAACTGAGAGTGGGAGAGAGTTGGAGGAGGGAACTGAGAGTGTGAGAGAGTTGGGGGAACTGAGAGCATGAGATACTTGGGGGAACTGAAAGTGTGAGAGAGTTGGGAGGAACTGAGACTGTGAGAGAGTTGGAGGGGGGAACTGAGAGTGTGAGAGAGTTGGGGAAACTGAGAGTGTGAGAGAGTTGGGGAACTGAGAGTGTGAGGGAGTTGGGGGAACTGAGAGTGTGAGAGAGTTGGGGGAACTGAGAGTGTGAGAGTGTTGGGAGGAACTGAGAGTGTGAGAGAGTTGGAGGGGGGAACTGTGAGTGTGAGAGAGTTGGAGGGACTGAGAGTGTGTGTGTTGAGGGGTACTGAGAGTGTGAGAGAGTTGGAGCGGGTGAACTGAGAATGTGAGAGACTTGGGAGGAACTGAGACTGTGAGAGAGTTGAGGGAACTGAGAATATGAGAGAATTGAAGAGAACTGAGTGTGGGAGAGAGTTGGAGGAGGGAACTGAAAGTGTGAGAGAGTTGGGGGAACTGAGAGCATGAGATACTTGGGGGAACTGAGAGTGTGAGAGAGTTGGGAGGAACTGAGACTGTGAGAGAGTTGAGGGAACTAAGAGTATGAGAGATTTGGAGAGAACTGAGAGTGTGAGAGAGTTGGGGAAACTGAGAGTGTGAGAGAGTTGGAGGGGGGAACTGTGAGTGTGAGAGTGTTGGGGGAACTGAGAGTGTGAGAGAGTTGGGGGAACTGAGAGTGTGAGAGAGTTGGGGGAACTGAGAGTGTGAGAGATTTGGAGAGAACTGAGAGTGTGAGAGAGTTGGGGAAACTGAGAGTGTGAGAGAGTTGGAGGGGGGAACTGTGAGTGTGAGAGTGTTGGGGGAACTGAGAGTGTGAGAGAGTTGGGGGAACTGAGAGTGTGAGAGAGTTGGGGGAACTGAGAGTGTGAGAGAGATGGGGAACTGAGAGTGTGAGGGAGTTGGGGGAACTGAGAGTGTGAGAGAGTTGGGGGAACTGAGAGTGTGAGAGAGTTGGGAGGAACTGAGACTGTGAGAGAGTTGAGGGAACTGAGAGTATGAGAGATTTGGAGAGAACTGAGAGTGTGAGAGAGTTGAGGAAACTGAGAGTGTGAGAGAGTTGGGGAACTGAGAGTGTGAGGGAGTTGGGGGAACTGAGAGTGTGAGGGAGTTGGGGGAACTGAGAGTGTGAGAGAGATGGGGAACTGAGAGTGTGAGGGAGTTGGGGGTACTGAGAGTGTGAGAGAGTTGGAGGGGGTGAACTGAGAATGTGAGAGACTTGGGAGGAACTGAGACTGTGAGAGAGTTGAGGAAACTGAGAATATGAGAGAATTGAAGAGAACTGAGAGTGTGAGAGAGTTGGGGGAACTGAGAGCATGAGATACTTGGGGAAACTGAAAGTGTGAGAGAGTTGGGAGGAACTGAGACTGTGAGAGAGTTGAGGGAACTAAGAGTATGAGAGATTTGGAGAGAACTGAGAGTGTGAGAGAGTTGAAGAGAACTGAGAGTGGGAGAGAGTTGGAGGAGGGAACTGAGAGTGTGAGAGAGTTGAGGGAACTAAGAGTATGAGAGAGTTGGGGAAACTGAGAGTGTGAGAGAGTTGGAGGGGGGAACTGTGAGTGTGAGAGTGTTGGGGGAACTGAGAATGTGAGAGAGTTGGGGGAAATGAGAGTGTGTGTGTTGAGGGGTACTGAGAGTGTGAGAGAGTCGGAGGGGGTGAACTGAGAATGTGAGAGACTTGGGAGGAACTGAGACTGTGAGAGAGTTGAGGGAACTGAGAATATGAGAGAATTGAAGAGAACTGAGATTGGGAGAGAGTTGGAGGAGGGAACTGAGAGTGTGAGAGAGTTGGGGGAACTGAGAGCATGAGATACTTGGGGGAACTGAAAGTGTGAGAGAGTTGGGAGGAACTGAGACTGTGAGAGAGTTGGAGGGGGGAACTGTGAGTGTGAGAGAGTTGGGGGAACTGAGAGTGTGAGAGAGTTGGGGGAACTGAGAGTGTGAGAGAGATGGGGAACTGAGAGTGTGAGGGAGTTGGGGGAACTGAGAGTGTGAGAGAGTTGGGGGAACTGAGAGTGTGAGAGAGTTGGGAGGAACTGAGACTGTGAGAGAGTTGAGGGAACTAAGAGTATGAGAGATTTGGAGAGAACTGAGAGTGTGAGAGAGTTGGGGGAACTGAGAGTGTGAGAGAGTTGGGGAAACTGAGAGTGTGAGAGAGTTGGGGAACTGAGAGTGTGAGGGAGTTGGGGGAACTGAGAGTGTGAGAGAGTTGGGGGAACTGAGAGTGTGAGAGAGTTGGGGAAACTGAGAGTGTGAGAGTGTTGGGGAACTGAGAGTGTGAGGGAGTTGGGGGAACTGAGAGTGTGAGAGAGTTGGGGGAACTGAGAGTGTGAGAGAGTTGGGAGGAACTGAGACTGTGAGAGAGTTGAGGGAACTGAGAGTATGAGAGATTTGGAGAGAACTGAGAGTGTGAGAGAGTTGAGGAAACTGAGAGTGTGAGAGAGTTGGGGAACTGAGAGTGTGAGGGAGTTGGGGGAACTGAGAGTGTGAGGGAGTTGGGGGAACTGAGAGTGTGAGAGAGATGGGGAACTGAGAGTGTGAGGGAGTTGGGGGTACTGAGAGTGTGAGAGAGTTGGAGGGGGTGAACTGAGAATGTGAGAGACTTGGGAGGAACTGAGACTGTGAGAGAGTTGAGGAAACTGAGAATATGAGAGAATTGAAGAGAACTGAGAGTGTGAGAGAGTTGGGGGAACTGAGAGCATGAGATACTTGGGGAAACTGAAAGTGTGAGAGAGTTGGGAGGAACTGAGACTGTGAGAGAGTTGAGGGAACTAAGAGTATGAGAGATTTGGAGAGAACTGAGAGTGTGAGAGAGTTGAAGAGAACTGAGAGTGGGAGAGAGTTGGAGGAGGGAACTGAGAGTGTGAGAGAGTTGAGGGAACTAAGAGTATGAGAGAGTTGGGGAAACTGAGAGTGTGAGAGAGTTGGAGGGGGGAACTGTGAGTGTGAGAGTGTTGGGGGAACTGAGAATGTGAGAGAGTTGGGGGAAATGAGAGTGTGTGTGTTGAGGGGTACTGAGAGTGTGAGAGAGTCGGAGGGGGTGAACTGAGAATGTGAGAGACTTGGGAGGAACTGAGACTGTGAGAGAGTTGAGGGAACTGAGAATATGAGAGAATTGAAGAGAACTGAGATTGGGAGAGAGTTGGAGGAGGGAACTGAGAGTGTGAGAGAGTTGGGGGAACTGAGAGCATGAGATACTTGGGGGAACTGAAAGTGTGAGAGAGTTGGGAGGAACTGAGACTGTGAGAGAGTTGGAGGGGGGAACTGTGAGTGTGAGAGAGTTGGGGGAACTGAGAGTGTGAGAGAGTTGGGGGAACTGAGAGTGTGAGAGAGATGGGGAACTGAGAGTGTGAGGGAGTTGGGGGAACTGAGAGTGTGAGAGAGTTGGGGGAACTGAGAGTGTGAGAGAGTTGGGAGGAACTGAGACTGTGAGAGAGTTGAGGGAACTAAGAGTATGAGAGATTTGGAGAGAACTGAGAGTGTGAGAGAGTTGGGGGAACTGAGAGT